>NC_030677.2:4348787-4648787 GCF_000004195.4 Xenopus tropicalis
GACACTTCTTAATCTCTGCTTTTAAAACCAACATTTCATTATCAACATCAACCCCAACATCACTTAATTTAAAAAGAGTTTGTAAACATGTATTTAAAAAATAGAACCATTGTTTTTTCTTTTTAGCAACCATCTTACCGGCATAAAATAAATAAAAAAAATCTCTTATTTTAGGTTTAATGCCTTCCCACCAACATAGCATTGAAAGTGGGGTTCACTCTCCAACTGCCACTGTTGGTAGGTCTGTACAAACCTCTTACAGATCTGGTCATCTTCAAGAAGCTGCACCTTTTTTTCTCCAAGAATGTTGACCTGGCCAAGTAAAAGTTTGTGATCAGAAAACACATTATTTAAAAGAATGCATTTAAAAGGATTTAAAAGGTCAGATAAAAAAATAAAATCAATAGATATAATCTATTAATCAGTAGATATATAATCTATTTGGATTTTGCCAAAGCATTTGATACCGTTCCCCACAAACGACTGCTTTCTAAGCTAAGGTCTATTGGTCTTAGTGAAGCCGTTTGCACATGGATAGAAAACTGGCTACAGGATCGGGTACAGAGGGTGGTTGTTAATGGTACATTCTCTACTTGGAGTAAGGTCCTCAGTGGGGTCCCTCAGGGTTCTGTACTGGGTCCACTTTTGTTTAATTTGTTCATAAATGACTTAGGGGAGGGTATTATGGGTAATGTATCAGTGTTTGCAGATGGCACAAAACTCTGAAGACCAGTCAGTTCTGTCCAGGATGTGGCACCTTGCAGCGGGATCTGCGCAAACTGGCAGTCTGGGCAGCTAAGTGGCAGATGAGATTTAATGTGGATAAATGTAAGGTCATGCACCTGGGATGTAAATATATGCCCCCACTTATACCCTTAATGGGACTGCACTAGGCAAATCCATAATGGAGAAGGACCTTGGAGTCCTTGTAGATAATAAACTTGGCTGTAGCAAGCAATGCCAGGCAGCAGCTGCAAGGGAAAACAAGGTATTGAGCTGTATTAAAAGGGGTATAGATTCACGGGAGGAGGGGGTTATTCTTCCCCTTTACAGAGCGCTGGTAAGGCCCCATCTAGAATATGGTGTTCAGTTTTGGTCTCTAGTGCTCAAACGGGACATTACTGAGTTAGAGAGGGTCCAGAGAAGGGCAACTAAGCTGGTAAAGGGTATGGAAAGTCTCAGTTATGGGGAAAGGCTGGCCAAGTTGGGTCTGTTTACACTGGAGAAGAGACACTTAAGGGGTGACATGATAACTATGTATAAATATATAAGGGGATCATATAATAACCTCTCTTTATTTACCAGTAGGTTCTTCCAACTGACATGAGGGCACCCACTCTGTTTAGAAGAAGGGAGGTTCCATTTAAATATTCAGAAAGGGTTTGTTACAGTGAGAGCTGTGAGGTTCTGGAATTCCCTCCCCGATAGCTCTCAGTACAAGTGAGGGAATACAGGGGTATGGGAGATAGCTCTCAGTACAAGTGAGGGAATACAGGGGTAGGGGAGATAGCTCTCAGTACAAGTGAGGGAATACAGGGGTAGGGGAGATAGCTCTCAGTACAAGTGAGGGAATACAGGGGTAGGGGGGATAGCTCTCAGTACAAGTGAGGGAATACAGGGGTAGGGGGGATAGCTCTCAGTACAAGTGAGGGAATACAGGGGTAGGGGGGATAGCTCTCAGTACAAGTGAGGGAATACAGGGGTAGGGGGGATAGCTCTCAGTACAAGTGAGGGAATACAGGGGTAGGAGGGATAGCTCTCAGTACAAGTGAGGGAATACAGGGGTAGGGGGGATAGCTCTCAGTACAAGTGAGGGAATACAGGGGTATGGGAGATAGCTCTCAGTACAAGTGAGGGAATACAGGGGTAGGGGGGATAGCTCTCAGTACAAGTGAGGGAATACAGGGGTAGGGGAGATAGCTCTCAGTACAAGTGAGGGAATACAGGGGTAGGGGGGATAGCTCTCAGTACAAGTGAGGGAATACAGGGGTAGGGGAGATAGCTCTCAGTACAAGTGAGGGAATACAGGGGTAGGGGGGATAGCTCTCAGTACAAGTGAGGGAATACAGGGGTAGGGGAGATAGCTCTCAGTACAAGTGAGGGAATACAGGGGTAGGGGAGATAGCTCTCAGTACAAGTGAGGGAATACAGGGGTAGGGGGGATAGCTCTCAGTACAAGTGAGGGAATACAGGGGTAGGGGGGATAGCTCTCAGTACAAGTGAGGGAATACAGGGGTAGGGGGGATAGCTCTCAGTACAAGTGAGGGAATACAGGGGTAGGAGGGATAGCTCTCAGTACAAGTGAGGGAATACAGGGGTAGGGGGATAGCTCTCAGTACAAGTGAGGGAATACAGGGGTATGGGAGATAGCTCTCAGTACAAGTGAGGGAATACAGGGGTAGGGGGGATAGCTCTCAGTACAAGTGAGGGAATACAGGGGTAGGGGAGATAGCTCTCAGTACAAGTGAGGGAATACAGGGGTAGGGGGGATAGCTCTCAGTACAAGTGAGGGAATACAGGGGTAGGGGAGATAGCTCTCAGTACAAGTGAGGGAATACAGGGGTAGGGGGGATAGCTCTCAGTACAAGTGAGGGAATACAGGGGTAGGGGAGATAGCTCTCAGTACAAGTGAGGGAATACAGGGGTAGGGGAGATAGCTCTCAGTACAAGTGAGGGAATACAGGGGTAGGGGGGATAGCTCTCAGTACAAGTGAGGGAATACAGGGGTAGGGGAGATAGCTCTCAGTACAAGTGAGGGAATACAGGGGTAGGGGGGATAGCTCTCAGTACAAGTGAGGGAATACAGGGGTAGTGGAGATAGCTCTCAGTACAAGTGAGGGAATACAGGGGTAGGGGAGATAGCTCTCAGTACAAGTGAGGGAATACAGGGGTAGGGGGGATAGCTCTCAGTACAAGTGAGGGAATACAGGGGTAGGGGAGATAGCTCTCAGTACAAGTGAGGGAATACAGGGGTATGGGAGATAGCTCTCAGTACAAATGAGGGAATACAGGGGTATGGGAGATAGCTCTCAGTACAAGTGAGGGAATACAGGGGTAGGGGAGATAGCTCTCAGTACAAGTGAGGGAATACAGGGGTAGGGGAGATAGCTCTCAGTACAAGTGAGGGAATACAGGGGTAGGGGGGATAGCTCTCAGTACAAGTGAGGGAATACAGGGGTAGGGGAGATAGCTCTCAGTACAAGTGAGGGAATACAGGGGTAGGGGGGATAGCTCTCAGTACAAGTGAGGGAATACAGGGGTAGGGGGGATAGCTCTCAGTACAAGTGAGGGAATACAGGGGTAGGGGGGATAGCTCTCAGTACAAGTGAGGGAATACAGGGGTAGGGGAGATAGCTCTCAGTACAAGTGAGGGAATACAGGGGTAGGGGGGATAGCTCTCAGTACAAGTGAGGGAATACAGGGGTAGGGGGGATAGCTCTCAGTACAAGTGAGGGAATACAGGGGTAGGGGAGATAGCTCTCAGTACAAGTGAGGGAATACAGGGGTAGGGGAGATAGCTCTCAGTACAAGTGAGGGAATACAGGGGTAGGGGAGATAGCTCTCAGTACAAGTGAGGGAATACAGGGGTAGGGGAGATAGCTCTCAGTACAAGTGAGGGAATACAGGGGTAGGGGGGATAGCTCTCAGTACAAGTGAGGGAATACAGGGGTAGGGGGGATAGCTCTCAGTACAAGTGAGGGAATACAGGGGTAGGGGGGATAGCTCTCAGTACAAGTGAGGGAATACAGGGGTAGGGGAGATAGCTCTCAGTACAAGTGAGGGAATACAGGGGTAGGGGGGATAGCTCTCAGTACAAGTGAGGGAATACAGGGGTAGGGGGGATAGCTCTCAGTACAAGTGAGGGAATACAGGGGTAGGGGAGATAGCTCTCAGTACAAGTGAGGGAATACAGGGGTAGGGGGGATAGCTCTCAGTACAAGTGAGGGAATACAGGGGTAGGGGAGATAGCTCTCAGTACAAGTGAGGGAATACAGGGGTAGGGGGGATAGCTCTCAGTACAAGTGAGGGAATACAGGGGTATGGGAGATAGCTCTCAGTACAAGTGAGGGAATACAGGGGTAGGGGGAGATAGCTCTCAGTACAAGTGAGGGAATACAGGGTTATGGGAGATAGCTCTTAGTACTAGTTGATCCAGGGACGGGTCCGATTGCCATCTTGGAGTCAGGAAGGATTTTTTTTCCCTCTGCGGCAAATTAAAGAGGCTTTAGATGGGGTTTTTTCCTTCCTATGTTCCTATGTTACTAATTCTTGAAGAAATTTTCCCATTGGACCAAGTAAAACCAGGATCTGCATAAGATAAAACTTTCCAAACATCTTTTAACTAAAAATCATCAGTAAAAAAAGGTTCTATCTTTCCAATTAGGGTCACCCCCCCCAACAGCACTCACTTACCCCAACACAATTAAAATTACCACCCACCAGCAAAGAAGTAGATCCCACACATAACAATGGTTAAAAGTTCAAGCAGTTCGGCTCTTTCTTGCTTATCAACCAAGGCATACACATTTAAAATACAAAAGGAAAGTCCATTAAAACATAAATTAATTAAAATAGTTCTGCCGGGCCAAATCTCAGTCTGTATAGAAAAAGAAGAGCCACGGCATAGTAAATCTACCCCAGCAGCTTTGTTTTCATTCGACCCAGACCAAACAGATGGGCCCCAATTCCAGTCTTTCTTTAGAAACTCATAGTCCATAGCATTATCAATGCCACATTCCTGTAAAAGGCAGGGATAAAAGTCCACAGTCTCCAGATAAAAAAATAAAGCGGCCCAGCAATCAGGACCCTTTAACCCTTTCACTGACAGCCATTTTGGTCAAAGCGGAACTTCTACTGCCAGACAGTTTTTTGAACATTTTGCACTGTTTCACTTTAGGGGCCTTTCCTCGGGGGGACTTTTAGTTTACCCAGGAAAACTATATATTGTTTTTTTCTGGACAACCTAAGCTTTTAAAATATGGTAGAATTTTTGTGTAATTCCAATTCTGTAACAAGATATAGGCTTCTAAATATCTAAAAATGAAAAAAAAAAACATATTTTCCATAATATAAACACATGCACCAGAAACAAAAATTATTTTATGCACAAATATACAACTGATTTGGAAAGTCCCATGTCTCCTGAACGTGCCAATACCAAATATATATAGTTTTATGGAGATTTCTCACTTGTATAGGTCACAAACTCCCAGCAGTACCCTACCAAATTCCCAAAGCACTGCTCCAGAAAGCTGCATACTTTAGATTTCAAGGCCAAAAATTCCCCTAACAGAAGGTTTATCCCAGAAAATTGTACATTTTTGGAAAGAACAGAATAGGCACAACTGTCTGTCTACTCCAAACTATCAAGTTGCAATGCTTTCCTAAAGTTATTGGTTTTTATCAAAATTTGTGAATTTTTTTAAAAATCACTTCAAAGCTTCCAGTCTATAGTATCTTATCTCCTACAGGTCATAAAGTAACCAGATAAAACATCCTAAATATGAACGCCAGGGGTCCACTGAACAGTTTGATGCCCAATATGTATAGGTTTACCTAAGTATGTGGCATGTAGGGGCCCCAATGTGAACATACCCCCATATGATCTATCATTTCTGTTATTTCAGCTCCTGCAAAATCAACACATTTACATCATTTTATGTAGAATAAAGCTACAAAAAGTATGCTCACCCCAGAAAGCCATATATTTGTGGAAAGTACATATTCCCCTGAATTCAAAATAGGTACCCATGTCTTTGTACTCTAAAGTGCCAAGCTGCAAAGCTTTCCTAAAGTTGGCAATTTTGAAAACATTTCCAAAAATCCTCTCAAAGCTTCCAGTTTGCAGCATCTTATCTCCCACATAGCATTAGGTACCAAGATAAAACACCCAGGGGTCCAGTGAACAGTTTGATGCCCAATATGTATAGGTTTACCTAAGTATGTGGCATGTAGGGGTCCCAATGTTAACATACCCCCATATGTACTATCATTTCTGTCATTTCAGCTCCTGCAAAATCAACACATTTACATGCTTTATGTGGGATAACGCTATGAAAAAGTATGCTGACCCCAGAAAGCTATATATTTTTGGAAAGTACACATTCCCCTGAATCTAAAATGGGTACCCATTTATTTTTACTCCAAAATACCAAGCTGCAAAGCTTTCCTAAATTTGGCGATTTTTATGACATGTCCAAAAATCACCTCAAAACTTCCATATTGCAGCATCTTATTTTCTACAGGTCATTATGTACCAAGATAAAACACCCTAAATATGAACCCCAGAGATCTACTAAACAGTTTGATGCCCACTGTACATATGTTATATTATTCTGGGATTTGTAGTCCGGCAACAGCTGAGTAAAGTTTGGTTGAGCCGCGCTGTGCAGCAGGGTTTAGTTCCCCTTTAATAAAGTTTTTCTTAGCTAGCACCATTTCTTCATCATCTGGAGCTCAACATTTGAACAGATCTACTGAGACTAAGTTTTAACCTTTTATATTTATATAAAACCTGACGGATTGTTAGTTGATCCAGAGGAAGACCAAAAATCCATCTTAAACCTCTCTAATTTGCCCCAGAGAGGAAAAAGAAAATCTACCTTACTCAGAACTGTCCCTGGGTAAGTCTTGTACTAAGAGCTATTTTTACATATTAGGGGAGTATCTGGGTAATCTGGAGGTGCAGTTATAATCAGGACTTGTACCGACCATTATGATGCTGCAATCATGACTGGGCTGATACTTTATTCTCCTTTTCAACAAGCAAAAAACAAAAGAGAAAAAACATATATCATGACATGCTGGAGACTTCCCAGAATGCACAGGTTTCAAGAAAACTTTATAAACACAGAAACAACATGTATACTGACACCTACTGGCAGGACTAAATAACAGTATAATATAGTACATTCGTGAACAAGTTCAATAAAAGTGGATCCAATACAGAACCCTGTATGACCCACTTAGATTCAGCAGAGCAGAGAGTTACATTTGGAACTAACAAAAATGCACTTAGCTGAATTTAAAAAAAACACATAAAAATGTGTATGATGTTTATTTGTGCTCAGCATGCGTCTATAAATGCGTTTAAAAAAAATGGACGTAAGTGTGAGCCTTAACTCCTACTTCCCCACACATCTTTATATATATGTAAGAGAGAGAGATATGTCGCCATATAAAATTTAGGCCACTCTCTAAAAAGCCAAATCTATCATTACTACATAAGTCCCTTAATGATACAGTCATCTCAAAAAACTTCCACTGACCTCCCAATGTAGCACATCACATAGAAAATATTTCTGACACCTTTTCTTCTCTAACTCCCCCCTCCTCAACCTTCATTAATGATACGGGTACCATGATTGAAGTCATAAACCCGCCACTGGTTTCTGTCTACATGTTCCACCATATAATGAACCCAACCCCAAGCAAACACAGAGATTATCCTATATTTCTAATGCTCCACTCTCTTATTGTTCTAGAATAACTGACATCTACAATTCAAGGTTCTGACAACGGGATGCTTACTAGTACTTTGTACTGTAAAAGATCTTGCCCGGGCTAGCTTTAGGGCAGTAGAAACTCCCTGCAACTCCGAGTAGAGAGCATGTTACATCTTCTCTCTCAGGTCCCTCACTTAATGTTGGAGGAAGGGTAACCCCACTGTACAGTATTTATACCATAAGACAGATTCTTTTAATAATTTGGGCTCCAGTGGCTCTTTAAAAACAGATGAACTCTTTATTGGGCAAATCCATACACACTTAGGAAATAGTGGGTGCTGACTTGGATGTTACACGATCAAATCAATTTTGCATGACAATCCCAACAGGGAGCTTTTATTGCTTCTTTAAAAGAGAAAAGTGATTTTCTTACAATTTCTTGTTTACTTTTTAATTCTGTATTGCTCAGAGCTTTATCATGTCTCCATCCCTACAGATCAGTTACGGAGCGACAGACCCATCGCTCAGAGACAGACACACCTTCCCGTACTTCTTCCGCACAGTACAAAGTGATGAAGCCAATTATTTTGCTTTAAGTAAATTACTGAGACATTTTGGCTGGACCTGGGTTGGAATAATTACATCTGATGATATGAGTGGGGAGGAAGAACAGCACAATTTGGCCAAATATCTCTCTAGGGAAGGCGTCTGCATTGAGTTTTCAATAAAGATACAAATCTATAAAGTAAAGACGTATTCTTTTACTCAACATGAAAGCACAATTCTGGGATCTTCTACCAGTGTCGTTATTCTTAGTGGAACAGCTTCTGCTATGTTTGTTACACTATTACCTTATGTGCTGCGAGTAAAGACTTTGATCCTTTCATCTAATTGGGGGAATAACGATGTTGTTGTCCAAAACACTATAAAAGTATTTAATTACAGTTTGGTGTTTGTGCCACGTTACCATTACGATCTCGGGACTCCTGAAATGAGCAGGTTTCTAGAGGATTTACATCCATCAAAATTCCCAGATGATGAGTTAGTTGACGATATCTTCCTAATGTTCCATTTTTGTTTGTCAAAAGACCAAAATAAGAATAATTTGTATGAATATACTTCCCTGCAATTTCTTAATAACTGCACCGGGCTGGAGCTTATCACAGACCTTTACTATTTTAGTGGTAAAACCAATTCTCCCCGAGTGCATCTGGCAGTTGATATAATGTCCCGAGCTCTTCATGATATGAACAAGTTGTTTATCAAGAAATCCATTAAGCCCCCCTATAAGTACCAGGTAATTATCACAAATACTAGGGCAGTGCCCTGTGCCCTCTGTGACTCAAACTGACAAACTTCTAAACACCTTGGGGGTCATTTATAAACACTGGGAAAATTTACACCTGCGCAGTAACCCATAACAACCAATCAAATCCATGTATTCATTGTTTAACCTGTAGATTGCAAAAAAATAAAATAAAAAAGCCAATCACTGATTGGTTGCTCTGGGTTACTACACATGGGCAAATAAATGAACCCTCTTCTATTTCATTAAACATTCTTTAGGTGCAATTCGGCTGCCCCAATGTTTATAGCATTGACTATTTATAATACAAAACTTGCCCAAACCTACATCACCCTGAAACAATTACCAATATACTGTATGAATTAAATAACACCCCTGCACAGGATGAATTGTGATTTAATATCATTTATTCTTGTGTGTAGGAATTACATGGTTTTTTAAAAAAGCATCAATACAGCACCCAAACTGGCCCAACATTTTCATTTGATGAACATGGGGAGTACGTCTCTGGGTTCCAGATCTATAACTACATTTTTTCCACTGAGGGTTCCCTAACCAGAAAGCTCTTTGGTGAATTCTCACGATGGGGACCCCCAGATCAGAGGCTGAAAATCACATCATCATCATCATCAATGCAATGGAAGACAAGTAACAGAGGCGTAAGGAAATTTAACTTTCTACCAATAAAGATTTTAACACTAACATTTTATTTTCAAATATATTAATATTAAGTATCTAAGGGCTTGTGCAAAGAGTAAAGCTCCCCATACACGGGCCGACTGTAGCTGCCGGTATGGGTCCCTTGGACCGCGTCGGCAGCTAATCGGCCCGTGTATGGGCAGAACCAAGTGGCCTGGCCAACCGATATCTGACCTGAAATTGGCCAGATATCGATCAGGCAGGTTAAAAAATCCAGTCGGATCGGGGACCACATCGGCTCGTTGATGCGGTCTCCGAACTGACTGCCCCACGGCCGCAAATGTAATTTGATCATTTGGCCCCAGGGTCAAACGATTGGATTATTTTTTTTTTAGCTACTTGCTACCCGATATCACCCACCCGTAGGTGGGGATATCGGGTGAAGATCCGCTTGCTTGGCGACCTTCAGAATGGGTACAAAGCTGAAACTGCACAGAGGCTTTTAGCCATTCCTCACCCTAGCAACAGTGCGGCTCAACCAAACTGTACTCAACCCCAATGTTGGCGGACTACAAATCCCAGAATAATGTAACATATAATGAAGGATGAGGCATGCTGGGAGCTGCAGTTCAGCAACATCATGGTTGTATTCTTAAAGCAATATTGCACAATAAAACTTTTCCTAAACTTGTCCCCAAATCTCCACAGCCAGTGACTGATGTGAGTAAATCCGGCTCCCTGTTCTCTGTTCCTGCAATTGGAGTTGGGAGCAATAAGCACAGTTTCCCAGCACTGAACAAGTCTGTCCCTTTATCCCCATGTCTGATTCCTGTGCCATATAATGACGGGAAAATGCCATCATTATCTCTATATGTAAGGTACCAGCAAGGGGCCTGACACAGTGCTGGGAATCAGCATTCCCATTGGTCACTTCTCTTGCATTTATAATGAGATTTTTGGTCAGGTGAATTCTCATTAGTGACATTAGTAACAAAAATAGGGGACACAGTGGGACAGTGTTTTAGTTGGGTTTACAACCCTTTGAAATGCAATCAGTGCTGCCCCACAACATATATTTATTACATATCCCTGAACTTTCAATTAATGAAGATAACGTATAGAGCATCTAGAGCTTCTAGAACCAATGAAGCAATTTACAAACTGATAACCAGATGGCACCATACTCCAGCTAAATTACATAGAATTTATCCTCTATGCTGGAGGTGCAACAACGCTGAAGGCACACACACCCACATATGGTTGAACTGTAAAGAAATAAAGGAATACTGGGATAAAGTTCTAGACACAATAAACTCAATTACCCACCTCTCTCTCAAAATAGAAAATTCCCCTACTATAATGCTATATATCAATCAAGACAGAGATAATACAATAACAGACCCACTTACCTTACACCTCTTGCAAGCAGCAAAATCGCTGATTCCGCAGAAATGGAAATCCCCAAACCCACCAACCTACAAGGAATGGCTAACAAAAGTAGAAGAAATAAGAAAATTGGAGGAAATATCACATCTAATACACAATAATAGTAATACTTACCGAAAAATCTGGAACCCCTGGGCAAGAATACCTAAATAAAATGGGTAAATAAATAAATAAAGAAACAGATGCTACCCAACATCACACCTAATAATGTGCTCGACACCACCCCCATCACACATGGTAACTTTCTCGGAAAACTAAACGTGACTATATACCTGAAGATGTATATCTACGGATAATGACTGTAAACCTGCAATATAGCAAGAACTTGTTGTTAGCTTAGAAATTTTGACTTTGAATGTACAACATGTTTTTTTTATGCTCCCCCCACCCCCTCCTCTTCTTTCTGTATCCCTCTCCCCCTCCCTTGTTGATAATCTGAAAAATAAAAAACAAAGAATTTAAAAAAAAAAATTAATGAAGATAACGAGGCAACTGAAGTGGGACAGCTTTACGGTTGGTTTTAGTGTCCTTTTAAGACTCTCTGGGAAACATTTGCACCCTGATTCTCTTGATAAGCTAAAGGCTGATGCTGGGTTATATATGTACTACTAATACTGTTTGACTATTTTATTTATTATTTATATTACATTACAAAAATATTATCCTACAGGGTGTGCCAATTCTCCCTGATTGCTGTGTATGATATTTTTATGATATTTCTAGATCCCAAGAGCCCAATGCTCAGCCAGTTGTATCCCAGGATTCAGGAAGGCACTAAGGCTCGGAGCCCAGTCCTGCTGTTATGACTGTGTCCCGTGTTCAGAGGGAGAGATTTCCAATATAACTGGTACATACATCATTTTTAAATTTTTAAAAAAAGTATTATAGCTTGAAGTGTCTGAAATTATTAAAACACTGAACATGGAGAGAGTAATATATAGTAGTGATGAGCAAAACTGTCCTATTTCTCTTTGCCCAAAATGTTCTGAAAGAGCAACATTTTGGCAATTGCATTGCAGTCAATAGATTTTTTCTCCAAATGCATTGGAGCCAATGGGCAGTCAGTCATCTGTGAGAAAGACCGTTCTTTATTTGTGATGCCATATGAAGCATCTTTTGTGCAAAGAAACCTGCTTACCTACCATTTCAAAAGATAAAACTTTACAATACACATGTACTATTATATCAGAAACCAACCCTCCCCACACTCCAGTAAGTTCCAGGCGCTTCCCAAACAGATTAAATAATTTCATGATCCAGAGATATTAAAGAGATTTATTTAGATTCAAATAATTCCCCACATCAGCTCCTTTTTGTATTTAATAATATATTATTATATAAGATTTTACAATGTTTTCTTTTCTCATTTACAGACAGTGAGAGCTGTATCCGATGCCCAGATATGGAATGGCCCAATGAGGAGAAGATTAAATGTTTTGCCATGATGGAAGAATTTCTTTCATACACAGATGATGTGATTTCTATGATTTTTTCATTAATCTCAGTTCTCTTCTTTCTTATAACTCTGTTAGTACTTGTACTCTTCATTACATACCGAGACTCCCCCATAGTGAGAGCCAACAACCGGAGCCTGAGCTTCCTCCTCCTTGTCTCCATCAAGCTGAGCTTCCTCAGTGTGTTTCTGTTCCTCGGTCGCCCTGTGGATATAACCTGCATGCTGCGCATCATCACTTTTGGAATCACCTTCTCCATAGCTGTCTCTTCTCTCCTGGCCAAGACTATCATGGTTTGTGTTGCTTTCAAAGCCACCAAGCCAGGGAGCTCATGGAGAAAATGGCTGGGAGTCAAACTGTCCAATTCTGTAGTCTTGTTCTGCTCATCCATTCAAATAATCATCTGCATGACTTGGTTGGCCATTTCTCCTCCCTTTCAGGAACTGGACATTCACACTTCCCCTGGAACCATCATCATTCAGTGCAATGAGGGCTCAGCTATTGGCTTTTACTCAGTTATTGGGTATATGGGGCTTCTGGCAGCTGTTAGTTTTGTTTTAGCATTTTTAGCTCGGAGCTTACCGGACAGTTTTAATGAGGCCAAGTACATCACTTTCAGCATGCTGCTCTTCTGCAGTGTTTGGATCACAATGATCCCGGCCTATCTGAGCACCAAAGGCAAAAACACTGTGTGTGTGGAGATATTTGCCATACTCACCTCAAGCGCGGGGCTTTTAGCCTCTATATTTCTGCCCAAATGTTACATCATAATGTTTAAACCAGAAATGAACAATAAAAAAAATTTGCTTTGAATTAAAAACATACAAATGTGAGTACATATTTATGAATGTATTTTTTCTTTAAACTTTATAGTCAGTGCATCAATATATCTGTAAGTACTGCCACCATATTATCATGTTCTACTTTTTAGTAATCTACAGAACATTACATACTGTGCTTTATTTATATTTAAGAATTATTGTTACAAATAAAATTAAAGTCTGGGAATATCTCCAAATTAATTTATTAAAGATATGGGACCTGTTATCCACTATGCTCGGTACCTGGGGTTTTCCTGATAAAGGGTCATTCTGTAATTTGGATCCCCATACCCTAAGTCTACCCAAAAATCATTTAAACATGAAATAAACTCAATAGGGCTGTTCTGCCCCCAATAAGGGGTAATTATATCTTAGTTGGGATCAAGTACAGGTACTGTTTTATTATTACAGAGAAAAGGGAATCATTTAACCATTAAATAAACCCAATAGGGCTGTTCTGCCCCCAATAAGGGGTAATTATATCTTAGTTGGGATCAAGTACAGGTACTGTTTTATTATTACAGAGAAAAGGGAATCATTTAACCATTAAATAAACCCAATAGGGCTGTTCTGCCCCCAATAAGGGGTAATTACATGTAGAACTTTTTTAACAAATACTAAATATACCCTCCACTCACACGATAGAGGTGGAACAAGTACACAGAGCCCTCAAGCCTAAAAGCTTACCCACAGATAACCCAAGGGACGTTATATGCTGTCTGACACGTTTTAAAGTAAAAGAGGAGATTCTGGCCAAAGCAAGGAAACAACAAACCATCTGATTTGCTAAAGGAGACATTATTAGCTTGCAGGATCTTTCATGGCATACATTACAGCAATGAAAAATGGTCAAACCGATCCTGCAATTACTTAAAGAGAAAAACCTTATGTTTCGCTGGACATTTCCATTTGGAATACAAATTAACAAAGATGGCAAACAACATACCTTGACAAACCCAGATGACATCTCAACATTTTGCAGGGCCTGAGACATAGAAGAACCCGACGTGGAGGAATGGAGAAGATACTACCAATCACCACAGATCCTGGATCTTCCATGAAGGACTCTTGGTTACTGGTTACCACACCTAAAAGAAAAGGACAAAAATCAGACAAACTCCTGAAAAAGACAATGCTACTAACACTTGAACTTTAAACTACATACAGGACAGGGGGTGATATACCTACTGCTAAGTATGAAAAATATGGTTTCTGGTAAATGTCATGTAACTTAAAACTGATATAGCTAAAGTTCAGAGTTATAACACCCATGTCTTTCTACAATTCGGTACTGCTCCCCCCCAGGGGTACCAACAGGTTTATCCTGATGAAAATTGGTTCCACACTGGTCCCAATCTATATAACCCCATATATTTGAACAACACTACAAAGAAATACCTGCTATACAACTGTTTTTTGTATGTTTTGATGTATATAGTTCTAGCCCTATATGATCTGACCTATCTCTCTGACAAATGGTAACTGTCTTAACTTGCTAGCTAATATAGACTATACTCACCTAATCCATGTCGAATGTAATTAATGTTCATTTGCTCAATGTTAATGGGTTAAACCTGCCAGAGAAAAGAAGTAAAATTATCAGGGAAATATTAAGAAATAAGGGACATATAGTCATGCTCCAAGAAACACATTTTAAAGGTTCTGATTTTTTCCTTCAGAAGTTTAGGGAATACCCCACTTGGTTTTACAGCATTGACCCAGACAATAAGGTTAATGGAGTAGCATTGGGACTGCATAAATCAATAGACTTCCAATTAATGGAAGAACTAAAAGATACAGAAGGTAGATATGTAATTATTAAAGGTTTACTAGGTCACACTAAGGGGCATTTACTAATCCACGAACGTCCGAAAGCGTCCGAATGCGGTTTTTCGTAATGATCTGTATTTTTGCGATTTTTTTCGTCGCTGGCGCGATCGTTTCATATTTTGCACGACTTTTCCATCGCCGTTATGACTTTATTGTATATTTTTCGCGACTTTTTCGTCGCCGTCGTGAAACATTCAGGTTTTTCCGCTGTTTACTATAGCGCAATATGAAAAAATCGGGACGGCAACTAAATAATCGCGCAAAATATGTTAAAGTCGTTTTTTTCCCATTCGGGATTCGGATTCTGGGATTAGTAAATGTGCCCCTAAATGTACAATTGGATGTTTATATATGTTTGTATATCTTACCAAACTTTTAAATAAGATAGAAACTTTTGCAGAAGGTGTATTAATCCTGGGGGGAGACCTAAACATGACTCTGAATCCGACCATAGATAATTCTAAAGGCCAAACTTACATGCCATACTCGGCACTTAATAAAGTCAAGAAAAAAAATCACCAATGTCAATTAGTAGACACCTGGAGATACTTACATAACACAGAGAAAGACTATACGTTTAACTCTGCAGCAAAAAATGTATACTCCAGAATCGACTATATCGTTATATCTCAATTTCATCTCGATATGGTGAAATCAGCCAAAATACACAATATTCTATGGTCGGACCATGCCATGACCCATCTCCAAATTTGTTCATCCAAAAAACCTTTAACAGCTTGGAGATGGAGATGAATGATACCCTCCTAGATGATCATGACTGTATGAAGGATATAGAACAAGCCATTTCAGACTATGAAGAAGGGTTGGAAAACGACAATACGTCTCCATTGACAAGATGGTTGGCCCTCAAATGGAACAAGAATTAAAAAAGAAAGGTCCAAACAAATAAATGGTCTGATAGAAAAATAAATCAACCAGTTACTCAATGCACACCTACTAACCACCATACAGAAAAAGCAGACACGTGTGGAATGAGAAAACCCGAACGTTTCGGAACACAGTCCTTTGTGAAAAAAGAATTGTGTTCCGAAACGTTGGGGTTTTCTCAATCCACACGTGTCTGCTTTTTCTGTATATTATGTTTTGCCCAACTGGTGGTATGTATATTATGCGTTGTAATTGTATTTATTGTTTTGTGAATATTTTCCATATATTAAACATACCATTTGCTGCCTTTTTGTGGTTAGTAGGTGTGCATTGAGTAATTGATTTGTATTAATATTCTGTTTGCCCTTATGTGGGCTGGGGGAACAGATTCTCATTTGCACCCTTTATCTCCTTTTTTTGCTGTCTTTGTTTTAACACAAGCTAGAACTTAAAGGAGATATTTTATATTAAGTTCATATTCAGTTATAATATTCATCCTCCCTCAAAATGTGAAATGATGCAGAAAGAAAGATGTTTTGAAAACATTTTACCTCCTGAAACTGCCATTATATGAGAGCTGCATACACAAGCTCTCCAGTCTGAAGCCAGAGCCAAATGAGACATGGGAGTGTCCTTCAGTCTCCCACAGGAAGTAGTCACAGCACTGACTGACAGGCTTTATTCAACAGTAGCAGAGAAACCCCTCCCTCCTTCTGTGTCTCTCTGCCTGTGCTGCTGCCAGGGTGGGGGAGAAGAGCGAGTAGAGCAGGAATGGACTGCTGTGACATCACTAAGCCCCGCCCACTCCATTGAAGTGTATGAGGGCCAGCAGCCCTGAGCCGTATACTGAAGAGTCTAAACCGGAAGTTGGCATACGGTCTGGGGAGAGCAAAGTTTCCAAGCAGTTATGGACATTTCTGAACCCAAAGGTATTAAAATAAAAGCACTTCCTTCTATTTTACATTATTTTACATTGTTTAGTGCATTGTAAAAAATGATGGTATATATCCCCTTTAAGCATAAACATAACCAGAATGAAGATAACCTCAAATTATTAATTGAAGCTCGCCTAGAGCTACATACCCATATAAATATCCAGACCAAATACCTACTATCCAGGGTGAGGCAACAATACTTTGAGCATGGGAACAAATCAGGGAAAATGCTTGCAAAAGCCTTAAAAGTTAAGCAAGCACAATCCTTCATACACCAAATATGAGACTCCCAAGGCCATATGCATATGTCCCCACAGAAATTAGCAGCCACCTTTAAAAAATACTATGAGCAATTATATATCTTAAATAAATCCGACAACCAAAGTAGACCAACAAAAATCAGAGCAACACAAAATTACGTAGAAAAGAATGCCCCTCCAACCATTCCTATAGACAAAGCAAAACTATTAGATAACCCAATAGATCCACAGAAAATCGAAGAAGCCATAAAGTCATTAAAAATAAGTAAAGCCCCAGGCCCAGACGGCTATACGGCCAAATTTTACAAGCAATGCAAAAACCAAGTGACCCCTTTTCTGGGCCCCCTATTTAACACCTTATCTATGGACTCCCCTCCTAATAAAGAATTCCTATTGGCCCATATTACAATTATTCCAAAACAAGGAAAAGACCATACTATATGCAATAATTATCGACCGATATCACTTCATATTTTAGCACAAAGGTTGAAACTCTTGATACCACAAGTTACACATAGAGACCAAGTGGGATTTGTACTAGGGAAAAAAGTGAAGGAAAACACAAATAAAGTAATTCATTGGATAATATGGAGCCACAAACTCAAAAAACCCTCTCTGCTACTATCCACTGAAGCAGAGAAGGCTTTTGATCGAATTGATCGATTCAATTTGATTTGATTAAAACAGGAAAAGACTATTTATAAACCCACATGGCTAAATAATTAAAGAAGGAGAGGGAAATAAAGAGTAAAAATAAAAGAACTTACCGGGATTCACAAAAATCTGGTAGCAGATACCTAAAGAAGGAAAAACAGAGAAAGCTAGTAAATCATACAAAACTGTAACGTCTCAATCAAGAAAGGGTGAATATTACGTTACTTACGTCATAGGTTAATAAGTTTCCTTTTCTTTACTTTCATTTCTTTTTTTTTTCTTTTCTTTATTTCAATGGGGATAACTATGCAAAGCAAACTAAAGATACAATTTTATATAAGTGAACCAAAACAAAAGTTAAGCATTATGTTATAATTCATGTAACAAATGTTCAAGAATGTGAGGCAAAATGGATAAAGCATTTGTATGTGTTAATGGAAACGGAAATGCATGTACTTGATACCACAAAATAAAAGTTGAATAAAAAAAAACACAATTAATTGTCCTCAAATAGAAAGGCTTCTGCACCATAACATAAGACTTTCTATCGCACACTATGGCCCCAACTATTAGAGATATTCAATGTGATTCTGCAAGGGCAGCCTTGCCTTCCATGCTCTATTCACAAATATCTCTGATTCTAAAAGATGGAAAGGACCCCCAATCTTGCTCTAGCCACTGCCCAATAGCCCCTTTAAACACTGATATTGAGCAATTTAGGAAAATCCTGGCTAACCGCAAAACTAGCTTTATACCCTCATTAAAGGGACAAAAAAGTCCAAAAACAAGACTATGGCTAGAAATGTTTAGCTATGTGGTTAACACCCTTGTACCAGCCCAACATCACCAAAGCTCTATAGAAATAAAGCCCCATGCCCCTGAAGATGCCCACAGTAGCTCTCCATCTTTTGCAGTCCAGCAACTGCTGAGTAAAGTTTGGTTGAGATGTGCTGTGCAGCAGGGTTCAGTGTCCCTTTAAGAAAAGAAGCCTAAAGTTATAATCCATTAAAAGAAATTTGCACTTCTAAAACAGTTACTAATTTCCCAAACGAATGTATTTATAGTTCTAGATTTTTAAGACTTGTTTTTCAAAAATTAGAGAATAAATCAATGCAAAAACAAGGAAAAAGTGGGGGGGGGGGGCATATCTGTAAATTACTGCCCAACAGCAATGTAAGGCAGATGCTACATGCTAAATGATTGGAGGATCGGCAAAGGAATATGACATTATTTACTAGTATTGTGTTCTAATAGTGTGTGGTTGTACCAGAACCAGGATCCATAACCATATTTTGTGAAGCTTTCAATAAATAACATAAAAACACTAAAAAGTAGAGCTATAGAAGCTGTTTAGACCCCCAAGGGCAGGGGTGTCAAACTCAATCACATAAGGGGGCCAAAATCTAAAACACAGGCTAAGTCGCGGGCCAATTTTTTTATTAATATACTTAATACTAAGACTTACTTAGGGGCTGATTTACTAACCCACGAATCCGACCCGAATTGGAAAAGTTCCGACTTGAAAACGAACATTTTGCGACTTTTTTGTATGTTTTGCGATTTTTCCGGATTCTGTACGAATTTTTCGTTACCAATACGATTTTTGCGTAAAAACGCGAAAAGTTGCGCATTTTTTGTAGCGTTAAAACTTACGCGAAAAGTTGCGCAACTTTTCGCGTAAGTTTTAACGCTACGAAAAATGCGCAACTTTTTACGCAACTTTCGTAATGGATAGGAAAACTCGCGTTTTTACGCAAAAATCG
The DNA here is from genome assembly GCF_000004195.4 of Xenopus tropicalis. Taxonomy (NCBI): domain Eukaryota; kingdom Metazoa; phylum Chordata; class Amphibia; order Anura; family Pipidae; genus Xenopus; species Xenopus tropicalis. Next base: position 4,368,229 of record NC_030677.2, read on the forward strand.
TATTGGTAACGAAAAATTCGTAAAGAATCCGAAAAAATCGCGAAACATACGAAAAAATCGCAAAATACCGATCATTACGAAAAAAACGCAATCGGACTCCATTCGACCCGTTCGTGGGTAAGTAAATCAGCCCCTTAGTCTTAGTTACTATGTGAGGAAAATGGAATCAGGCTGGATGGCCAGACACACTCACCAAGGGCCACATAAAACAGCCAGGTGGGCCTGGCCATGCGCGCTAAAGCACAGAAGGTGGTGCAGGGGGGGGCGGTGAGATTAGATCGGTCATTGCCTCCGCCGCTAATGACAAGCGGCGGGGCAATGACAAAGTAGCACTAGGGGTAGGCAGGAGAGGTTCCTGCCTGGCGCCCCTCAATCATTGCACCCTAGGCAGCTGCCTCTTCTGCCTACCCCTAGTCCTGGCCCTGCTAGGGGGAGGGCCCTGCTCGCAAGAGCTTACATTCTAAAAGGAAGGGGTGAGACATAAGTTCAGGGTAACTAGCATGGCATTGGAGTTCATGTAGGTGAGTAAAGTGACAGTAAGTGCGGAGTGAGAGATGAAAAACAGTGGTTAGTGAGTTTTTGGGGGTTTAGGTTATAGGCTTGAGTGAAAAGATGGGTTTTAAGAGACTGTTTAAAGGCTTGGAGAGTCTGGCAGTGTTTAATGGAACAGGAATGGGTGCAGTGCGTGAGAAGTCCTGGATGTGAGAGTGAGAGGAGGGGATGAGTGAGGAGGAGAGAAGGAGGTCGTGTGTAGAGTGAAGGTTATGTCTGGGGGTGCACTTGGGGGTTAGGGGGTTAAATAGAGGGGTGCGGCACCAGTGAGTGCTTTGAAGGTGAGTACGAGAATCTTGAACTAAATCCTGTACGTGACAGGCGCCAGTGCTGGGATTGGCAGAGAGGGCCGGCACTTGTAATATAATTTAAAAAATGAAGTTACCATTGAAATGCAAAAAATTAACCAAAAAAAATCTGTGCCTTTCTAAACATGTTGGTAGAGGAGATAGTGTTATTTCTTATATACCCAGTGAGGAAAGAATAAAGAGCAAAAGAGAATAATCAAAAATGTTTGCCGATCAGAATTAAGAGAGAACATAACACAGGCCCATGGATTTCAATAGGGAAATTGTAGTAAAATAATGCACTTTATAAATTAAATGACACAAAAATGAATGATAACAATAAGTTTTGAAGTAAAGGTGATGTTTTCATTATCTCAGTCCAAATTAACATTTCTAGCCATATTCTTTTTTAGGCTTTAGTGTCCCTAAAAAATATCCACACAAACAGATTTACTATAGAAAGTCACATTATATGATCTAGGCAACACATAATCCTGCAGGCAGACAATGTCTTTTACATGAAGATCCTTCACAAAATATCTCAACTCAGTTCTAGTCACACATCCAGACTTCAACTGAAAACATAGTAAAAATTATTCCTTATGAATCAGGTCTCCATCATTACTGCTATGATAACATCAACAGCACAAACAAAGCACTTTTCAAGATAAAGGGTTGCTGAGCAGCCTGGGAGTTCCATACAGACAGGGGGTTCCATACAGACTGGGGGTTCCATACAGACTGGGGGTGCCATACAGCCTGGGGGTGCCATACAGACTGGGGGTGCCATACAGCCTGGGGGTGCCATACAGACTGGGGGCGCCATACAGACTGGGGGTGCCATACAGACTGGGGGTTCCATACAGACTGGGGGTGCCATACAGCCTGGGGGTTCCATACAGACAGGGGGTTCCATACAGACTGGGGGTGCCATACAGACTGGGGGTGCCATACAGACAGGGGGTGCCATACAGACTGGGGGTGCCATACAGACTGGGGGTTCCATACAGACTGGGGGTGCCATACAGACTGGGGGTGCCATACAGACTGGGGGTTCCATACAGACTGGGGGTGCCATACAGACTGGGGGTGCCAAACAGACAGGGGGTGCCATACAGAATGGGGGTGCCATACAGCCTGGGGGTGCCATACAGCCTGGGGGTGCCATACAGACTGGGGGTGCCATACAGACTGGGGGTGCCATACAGACAGGGGGTGCCATACAGACTGGGGGTGCCATACAGCCTGGGGGTGCCATACAGACTGGGGGTGCCATACAGACTGGGGGTGCCATACAGACAGGGGGTTCCATACAGACTGGGGGTGCCATACAGACTGGGGGTGCCATACAGACTGGGAGTTCCATACAGACAGGGGGTTCCATACAGACTGGGGGTGCCATACAGACTGGGGGTGCCATACAGACAGGGGGTGCCATACAGACTGGGGGTGCCAAACAGACAGGGGGTTCCATACAGACTGGGGGTGCCATACAGACTGGGGGTGCCATACAGACTGGGGGTTCCATACAGACTGGGAGTTCCATACAGACAGGGGGCTCCATACAGACTGGGAGTTCCATACAGACAGGGGGCTCCATACAGACTGGGGGTGCCATACAGACTGGGGGTGCCAAACAGACAGGGGGTTCCATACAGACTGGGGGTGCCATACAGACTGGGGGTGCCATACAGACTGGGGGTTCCATACAGACTGGGAGTTCCATACAGACAGGGGGCTCCATACAGACTGGGAGTTCCATACAGACAGGGGGCTCCATACAGACTGGGGGTGCCATACAGACTGGGGGTGCCAAACAGACAGGGGGTTCCATACAGACTGGGGGTGCCATGCAGACGGGGGGTGCCATACAGCCTGGGGGTGCCATACAGCCTGGGGGTGCCATACAGCCTGGGGGTGCCATACAGACTGGGGGTGCCATACAGACAGGGGGTGCCATACAGACTGGGGGTGCCATACAGCCTGGGGGTGCCATACAGCCTGGGGGTGCCATACAGCCTGGGGGTGCCATGCAGACAGGGGGTGCCATGCAGACTGGGGGTGCCATGCAGCCTGGGGGTGCCATGCAGCCTGGGGGTGCCATGCAGCCTCGGGGTGCCATGCAGACTGGGGGTGCCATGCAGACAGGGGGTGCCATGCAGACAGGGGGTGCCATGCAGACAGGGGGTGCCATGCAGACTGGGGGTGCCATGCAGCCTGGGGGTGCCATACAGACAGGGGGCTCCATACAGACTGGGGGTGCCATACAGACAGGGGGTGCCATGCAGACTGGGGGTGCCATGCAGACTGGGGGTGCCATGCAGACGGTGGGTGCCATGCAGACGGGGGTGCCATGCAGACGGGGGGTGCCATGCAGACGGGGGGTGCCATACAGCTTGGGGGTGCCATACAGACTGGGGGTTCCATACACAGCCTGTTTATAATAGTGAGACACAAACTCTGAGCTCAGTGTCAGTCACTTTGCAAATCAGCATGCCTGGGAAGGAACATAGTGTTTGTGCAGAGGTTCCCCTGTACATGTTGTTCTGCCTATACACCTACTGGCACAGTTTGGCCTCTCCCCGTGTGTAATGCACACACACCCCCATGCAACTGGCTTCATTAAAGGCTTGGGAAAAGAACAGTCTTATAGTTTCTGGAAATTAAATGGCTAATGTTTTGGGTATTCTATATTTGCATCTGCAATAAAAAAAATCTGGGGTGATTTTTTTTTATAAGAAGTTTTGTTTGTAAAAAGTTTGTTTCCTATGAGGGAGCAATATATAGGATTTTTACTCTATGTATGTAAATCACAGAATTAACCAGTTTTATGTTTAATGACCCAACGCCAATGCTTGATAGGAACCTGCAGCCTTACTGCCCAATAAAGCCCTATCCATTGATCCATTGATTTATTATATCCCACATACAGGTACTGCCTATGGTTTCTCTCCCCCCACTGACATCAGCCAAGAGCAGACTGAGTTTTTCAAAGAGCTTTATTAAAGCAAAAACTCAAAAATTAACAATTAAACAGTAAAATATTTTAACAGAAAATCATGAAACATTCATTTAAATCACATTATTTAAAAGAAAATGAAAAACATTAAAACTGATCATTTGAAGAAATTGGACCATTTGTCTCGACTCCATAAAAGAGATTTGTTTTTACATTTCTTTTCATCCAACAGAACATACAAATACATAATACTAAAAGCCAATGATATACAATCTCGTACTAAAATTTCATTTGAATTGAAAATAATCATATTACGCACTTTCCACAGGGCTTCCTTAAAAGAATTGATAATTTTCCATAAAATCATATATTGGCCCTGCCACCTTCCATTTTTCCCATAAAGAATTGCGTCATAATCAAAGTCTTTCAGTCCTCCTACCAGTCTTAGAACCAAGAGCAGACTGAGCATGTGCAGTAGTTGGGCAAAAGATGGAGAGCTACTGTGGGCATCTTCAGGGGCATGGGGCTTTATTTCTATGGAGCTTTGGTGATGTTGGGCTGATACAAGAGTGTTAACCACATAGCTAAACATTTCTAGCCATATTCTTGTTTAGACTTTAGTGTCCCTTTATATTTGTTACACAGCTCAGTATTTGGGATCATTACAAGGGGGAAAGAAAAGTCACACAATAAGGATTCAGCTAAAGTCTCGCCCCAAGCTCAAAGTGCCAGAGCAGGACTTGAGTTTTATAGGGAGCAGCCAGACAGGACTGTGATTGGTTGGCCTGTATGCATGTTTAATAGGGAACAGGCAGTGACTAGAGCAAGCATAGGAAAGAAGAATATTGTGAGTGGATCCCTAAGCTCAGTGACATCAGCCAAGAGCAGACTGAGCATGTGCAGTAGTTGATCAAAAGATGGAGAGCTACTGTGGGCATCTTCAGGGGCATGGGACTATATTTCTATAGAGCTTTGGTGGCTTTGGGCCGGTACAAGAGCCCAGATCATGCAGCCAAATGTTTCTTTTTTAGGCTTTAGTGTCCCTTTTAAACAGAGTTCTAAACCCTGTTGCATTACTCAACCACACTACAGTTGTTGCTGTACTACAAATCCCAGAATACTTTACACATATTCATACATATTATCAAGATTAATGATTGATGTCTGGGAGCTGTAGTCCAGGATTCTATGTTCCTGCATTTGGAATTGGAAGCTTTAAAGGGGTTGTAAACCCAGCCATGCTGCTGTCCCAACTGCACCCCATAGTTTTGCTATAGACGTTACAAAAAACATAATTATAGATGAAAAAAAACTCACCAATGAGAATTCTACTGATTAAAAACTCCATTATGAATGCAAAAGAAGTGGCCAGTGAGAATGCTGATTAGATTCCCAGCACTATATCAGCCATTTTGATATTATCTTACATATAGAGATAATGATGGCATTTTCCCGTCATTATATGGCACAGGAATCAGACATGGGGATAAAGGGACAGACTTGTTCAGTGCTGGGAAACTGTGCTTATTGCTCCCAACTCCAATTGCAGGAACAGAGAACAGGGAGCCGGATTTACTCACATCAGCTGGGATTCTCATTGGAGGATTCTTTTGCATATTAATGCAGCCACTGGCGCTGGAGAGCTGGGAAATGTTTCATTAAACAATGGAAAAACTCTAAACCCCACATTACATTACAGGGCAACACAGGAACCAGTGCAGTCTGCATATTATGATTTAATTATTAATCAGCTTCTATGGCAGATATTACCCAACGTGCTGTTTTGATAGTTTACTACGTTCCCTAAGCCCCGCCTCCCAACAGCAGCCCAGAGCAAACTGAGCATGTGCAGGAGCCAGATCTTATAGAAGATGGTCTAACAAAGTAACAAGATGGCAGCCCCCTGTGGACAACTTTGAAAGCATAAATCATTATTTTAATTAGGCTTCTCAATCCCTGGGCTTGTGCAGTAAGTTCAGAATGTTTATGTTCAGTATACAAAATACAGCATTTCTAATGATTTTCAATTTTAGACTTTAGTTCTCCTTTAACATGTCCAAGACTAAAATGCTTGTATTCCCACCAACACCTGTCCCCTGTGCCTGTTTAATATTACAGTTGAAAATGTCACCCTACATCCCACCCCCCATGGCCTTCCTATTCTGCAACAAACCCATATCCTATGCACTTATACCACACCCCCTTTTTGTTTCTGTTTGTTCTCCTCTGCTTAATAGATTGTAAGCTCCTTGGGGCAGGGACCTCATGCAAACTTTTTATTGAAAGCTCTTAAGCATTATTTTCACTATCATTACTGTTCAAAATAATAACTATATCCCTGTTTGTGTTCACATCCTGAAAAACACTATGTACAATTGTGGTGCTATATAAATAAATACATAAACTATCTTGTTTTGTTTCTAAATATGTTGGATTTTGCATTGAATACTCATCTAAATAAAATAATGTAACATTTGGGCAGAAATATACAGGCTAAAAGGCCCGCACTTGGCAGCAGGATTCATTATGGACTGGAGAGGGGACAGGCTTTGGAGGGGAAGGCCAATTAATAGGGAGTTACAGTAGTCCAGGTGAGATATTATAAGAGAGTGAATAAGAATTTTGGCAGCATCTTGGGTGATAAATGATCATATTTTGTAAATATTTCTTAGGTGAAAGTGATATGATTTGATAAGTGACTGGATATGAGGAGTGAAGGACAGGGCAGAATCAGGGGGAACCCCAAGGCACCGGGCCTGGGAAGATGGGGTGATGGTAGAATTGTTACCCTTTATAGATACCTCAGGAACAATATGGGCGTTGGATGGGGGAAAGAGAACCAGTTCAGGCTTAGAGAGGTTTAATTTAAGGTAACGTTGGGACATCCAAGTGGAGATAGCGGCCAGGCAGGGAGAGACGCCAGTTAGAAGCTCTGGGTTGAGATCAGGAGAGGAAAGATAGATCTCAGTATCATCAGCATAGGTGGTACTTAAGAATTGTTTAATTTGCCAAGTGAGGAGGTATAGAGAGAAAATAGTAAGGGGCCCAGGGCAGAGCCTTGGGGAACCCCGACAGAAAGAGGCAAGGGAGAAGGTGATTCCCCATTGTAAGAGACACTGAAGGATCGATCTGAGAGATAAGATATATAGTTTTCCTACCTAAACTTAACCCCCCCGTAAATGCCCCTAAATTGAGAGAGCACAGAATGTTTACAAAACATTTGGCACGGAGGGCAACCGAAATGTGAAATTCTGCTGGCACTTAAAGGGTTAAAATGCAAAAGAATCCTCCAATGAGAATCCCAGCTGATGTGAGTAAATCCGGCTCCCTGTTCTCTGTTCCTGCAATTGGAGTTGGGAGCAATAAGCACAGTTTCCCAGCACTGAACAAGTCTGTCCCTTTATCCCCATGTCTGATTCCTGTGCCATATAATGACGGGAAAATGCCATCATTATCTCTATATGTAAGGTACCAGCAAGGGGCCTGACACAGGGAATCAGCATTCTCATTGGTCACTTCTCTTGCATCTTTAATGAAGTTTTTGTAATCAGTAGAATTCTCATTGGTGAGTTTTCTTGTATCTATAATTATGTTTTTCAGCAACTTCTATAGCAAAACTAGGGGGCGCAGTGGGACAGCATCATGGCTGGGATTACAACCTCTTTTTTTTTTAGCATTATTTCTATTTGTTTCTAATCAAACTAGTTTTCATATTCATTTCTGGCCTGAGTAGTATTGTGTAACATTTGGGCAGAAATATAGAGGCTAAAAGGCCCGCGCTTGAGGTGAGTATGGCAAATATCTCCACACACACAGTGTTTTTGCCTTTGGTGCTCAGATAGGCCGGGATCATTGTGATCCAAACACTGCAGAAGAGCAGCATGCTGAAAGTGATGTACTTGGCCTCATTAAAACTGTCCGGTAAGCTCCGAGCTAAAAATGCTAAAACAAAACTAACAGCTGCCAGAAGCCCCATATACCCAATAACTGAGTAAAAGCCAATAGCTGAGCCCTCATTGCACTGAATGATGATGGTTCCAGGGGAAGTGTGAATGTCCAGTTCCTGAAAGGGAGGAGAAATGGCCAACCAAGTCATGCAGATGATTATTTGAATGGATGAGCAGAACAAGACTACAGAATTGGACAGTTTGACTCCCAGCCATTTTCTCCATGAGCTCCCTGGCTTGGTGGCTTTGAAAGCAACACAAACCATGATAGTCTTGGCCAGGAGAGAAGAGACAGCTATGGAGAAGGTGATTCCAAAAGTGATGATGCGCAGCATGCAGGTTATATCCACAGGGCGACCGAGGAACAGAAACACACTGAGGAAGCTCAGCTTGATGGAGACAAGGAGGAGGAAGCTCAGGCTCCGGTTGTTGGCTCTCACTATGGGGGAGTCCCAGTGCATAACAAAAACTCTCAATATTAGCAGAGTAATAAACAAAAAGAAAATAACAATAGGTGAAATAAACAAGGAAATCTTATCACTGGTATAAGAAAGAAAATCTTCTTTGCTTGCAATACATTGAATATTCTTCTCATTGGGCCATTCCATATCTGGGCATTTAAAGCAACGTATGCTGTCTGTAAAGATGGAAGATACAATACGTTAATAACAAATTACATCGCTATGGAAAAACTCAGTTTTACAAAAAAAAAATTCAAAAACACAATCCAAAAAAAATATAAATATATGATAACTATATACAGACATTGCAGGGCTGCCAAGTGATTGCTTTTGTTTCGTTAAAGATCAGTTAACTATTAAGCATTAGTATTTTTCAGTAACATATATGTAACCCTTTCTTGGCAGTAATATCCAGGGCCACACTAACGTGCAACGGGATAGATCCCAAGTCTCCGCAAAATGGGAGATTTGCAGTGTTTGGATAAAATATGTTCCTCCACTCTGGCCTAATCCACGTACTAGTGGGCAACAACACCCTGGGAATTATCTCTATATGTAAGGTACCAGCAAGGGGCCTGACACAGTGCTGGGAATCAGCATTCTCATTGGTCACTTCTCTTGCATCTTTAATTGAGCTTTCACTCAGTAGAATTCTCATTGGTGAATTGGTTTCCATGTGTAATTATGTTTTTCATCAACTTCTATAGAGAACTAGGGGGCGCAGTGGGGCAGCTTTACGGTTGGGTTTAGTTTCCCTTTAACCACTGCCAGAACCTGGGCGATGTCAAAAATGTACATTGAGGTTTGGTGGTTACATTAGCCGGGTAAATAATGGATTAATGCACACCTGAAATTGAGAGAGCCAAGGAAGTGCATAGTATATATACCACCAATTAACCTTTACAGAAAAGCTGATACTGTATAGAAAAAGCTGACACATGTAGACAGAGAAAACCCCGAACCAAGTCCTTTATCAAAGAGATTCTTGTCCCTCTTACTGTATCGCCAGTTTACTCATAGTAGGTCCTATTCCCATTTCTACTGTATATACCGGTTATATTGGAGATCTCTCCCTCGGAACATGGGACACAACCATAACAGCAGGACTGGGCTCCGGGCATTGGGGCCTTCCTGAATCCGGGGAGACAACTGTCTGAACATTGAGCTCTTGGGATCTGGAACAATCAAAATTCAAATGAAGAAACAGTTCAACATAATAATTGTCACTGCAAAATCCTGATTTTATTAAATTGTCAAAAAAAAAGTCTAGATTTTTGGACAAATCCCAGCAAAATCTATAAAGTTTCAAGACAAAATAAAAAAGGAAAGAGAAGGGACCTTTGCCATTGACTTCTACATGAACTGGACAAGTTTAATCTGCAGAATTCTTGAATTTGGATTTTTAGCTGTTTAGACACATAGTAAAATAGTAAAGTTGCAGCATTTATTTCTCTGAGACTTTTTAAAAAATAATTTGAATGGACTTTAAAATTAAAGATTGATGGATAGTAAATCCACCCATCGCTGCCCCCATCCTCTGGAATGCCCTTCCCGATCCTATTAGGCACTGCCAGACTCTTCAAGCCTTTAAACGGTCTCTTAAAACTCACCTTTTCACTATAACCTAAACCCCCCAAACACTCACTAACAGGGCTGCCATCAGAAATCACGGGGCCCCATACAACAAAATCATCAGGGCCCCCCAGAGGTCTAATGGTTAAAAACCAGAACACTTAGGGGCACATTTACTAATCCACGAATCCGAATCACGAATGGGAAAAAAATCGTATTAGAAACGAAAATTTCGGAAGATCGCAAAGATCACGAAAATGCTTACGAAAAAATCGTATTAGTCACGATAATATCGTATTGGCGATCCGAAAATCACGACATTTTCGTACCGAACAATTGTAAACAGCGGTAAAACCTTTCCGATTTTTTCGTACAAACGTCCAAAAAAGTCGTGCGCTGTACGAAAAAGTCATGCGGACGCCCGAAAAAATCGTCAAAAATACGCTCGGAGCGTTCGTGCTTTTGTAAATGTGCCCCATATTGTTGGCCATGGGTACCGTGTAACCAACAAGAGGGAGATGTGACAACAGCAGTGCTAATAGTTATTGCACAAGGGGAGACTGGGGGGAGCTGTTGGCTACGTGGGTGACAAATCTTACCAAATGCCTCTCCCTTCTTACACATATTTCAGCATTTATGCTGAATTGCCACAAGTAAGGTGTTTTACATGCTGTGATATGAATGTTAGTGAAGGGAGTGGTATTTTCAGAAGATCTGTTGCTTGCACATAGCAACAAATCTCGTCAGCCAATTTCCCTAACACAAAAAACCCAAACTGCAGATGATAAAAAATGTGCACTTATACTGCTGCGCCACTTGCTATGTACCCCTATACTGCTGCGCCACTTGCTATGTACCCCTATACTGCTGCGCCACTTGCTATGTACCCCTATACTGCTGCGCCACTTGCTATGTACCCCTATACTGCTGCGCCACTTGCTATGTACCCCTATACTGCTGCGCCACTTGCTATGTACCCCTATACTGCTGCGCCACTTGCTATGTACCCCTATACTGCTGCGCCACTTGCTATGTACCCCTATACTGCTGCGCCACTTGCTATGTACCCCTATACTGCTGTGCCACTTGCTATGTACCCCTATACTGCTGCGCCACTTGCTATGTACCCCTATACTGCTGCGCCACTTGCTATGTACCCCTATACTGCTGCGCCACTTGCTATGTACCTCTATACTGCTGCGCCACTTGCTATGTACCCCTATACTGCTGCGCCACTTGCTATGTACCTCTATACTGCTGCGCCACTTGCTATGTACCCCTATACTGCTGCGCCACTTGCTATGTACCCCTATACTGCTGCGCCACTTGCTATGTACCCCTATACTGCTGCGCCACTTGCTATGTACCCCTATACTGCTGCGCCACTTGCTATGTACCCCTATACTGCTGCGCCACTTGCTATGTACCCCTATACTGCTGCGCCACTTGCTATGTACCCCTATACTGCTGCGCCACTTGGTATGTACCCCTATACTGCTGCGCCACTTGCTATGTACCCCTATACTGCTGCGCCACTTGCTATGTACACAAGCAACATAAGGCTTGGATATATAAAAAATGTGCAAGCGCAAAATTCTGCTTCTTTCTATTTTTGATTTTGCGGTTCTCTGATTTCTGCTTTGTTTTTCTGTCCTGCTTTCTTACACTTTCCTATGTTTTTCTTCTTCCAGCATTTCAGCTCTTTCAACTTTTTGTCCATATTTCATACTGTCATCTCTGCTAGTGGATCACCCACCTTTCCTCACTTCTTTGTTTTTCTCTACATACACTCCCTTTCTGTTTCTCTCAATCTCTTCACTCTCCCATTCACCATATTTTTCTGCCAAACACTTTTTCTTACCCATTCCTTGTTTTTCCCATGCTTTTCTCTTTGGGGGAGGGCTGGGCCAATCCAGGCTACAAAGTGCTGGGCAATCCGGGCTGGGGGTGGACTGGCCAATCTGGTTTGGGGCTGGCTGGGCCAATCTGGGCTGCTGCTGGCTGGGCCAATCGGGTTGGAGGCGGGCTGGGCCAATCCGGGCTGGGCCAATCGGGCTGGGGTGGGCTGGGCAAGCAGTGCTGGGGGCTGGCAGTGCAACGATCTTGGGTAAAGGAAGGTTTAGCTGCTGACAGCAGGGGGGGCCGGCTAATAAAGGTGAGTGCAGTAGAGCCGGGCCCCCTTTAAAACCAAATCTCACGGGGCCCGGGACGATTGTCCCCCCCTGTACCCCCCTGATGGTGGCCCTGCTCACTAACCACTGGTTTTCACCCCTCACTCCACACTTACTGTCACTTTACACACCTACATGAACTCCAATGCTAGTTACCCTGACATTATGTCTCAGCCCTCCCTTTTAGAATGTAAGCTCTTACGAGCAGGGCCCTCCCCCTAGTTTCTCCGATCCTCATCCAATGTAACTGCAAACCAGGCCCTTTGGGTGGAACCTTAAACAAGGAATATGAATTCTACTAGAATATAATATTTTGGTGCCATGGTAGGGGTGGTGGAAAACTTGAGTTGAAAATACATACATTCAAATACACATTGTGACTCAGGGGAAGGAGTGACTGTGCCGAAATACCGGGTATGCGGGGAGTATGCTGGAATGTATAAAGATGGCAGACGGGTGTGGCACTTTGAACAGTCAGTACAATGGACACATCAGTGCATAAACATTAGACTTATAATAGTGATTGCAGCTGAGAAAGTGAAATTCCACTCAAGAGTAATAACTTGCACCTTTAGCACTTTACTCTAACAAATTGGCAGTTACATCAGCATCAACTGAAAGTCCCAGTATAAGAGATTTCTCACTATGAGTTTCATGTTTTGAGGACAAACTGTTGTTGGACTCTAAATAACTCATGGTGAGCGTTATACTTTGAACCCCAAAGGGGTTGATGCTGATGTAGCCAGTTGTAGACATTGAAATTAAAGGGTTAATCTCAGTTAAAAGGATGAAACATATGATACAATTTAGTGCATGTGGGTCATGGCTGATTAATCCGCTATATGTCATGTCACAATCTGGCATTAAAATGTCTTTCATTTGTATTTTATTTCACAAATCTACACAAAATACTCTGTAATTAAATTAAATAATTTTCACACCTTTTTATTAATCAAAGTCTTGATTGCATAGGTATTTAACTACTTTGCTGTGAAACCCCTACAGAGGCTCGGGCTCAAACTGTTTTCTTTAGAAGTCATGTAATTCAGTGAATGGAGTTCTCCTTTGTGCAATTAAAGTGCCACCTGGCATCAGAATGACCAATCATGTAGCTTTATTTATGGAAGCACCATAAAAACCAAAGATCTATCAAACAAGTCCCAGTTATAGCATCAAATAGGAACGGGTTGTAAAAAAAAAAAACTTTGAACATCACCGAATGTATTAAGGTCTGTGTCTTCTGTCTTTATATGGTCACCGTTACAGTAGGGCAGTGGTCCCCAACCAGTGGCTCGGGGGCAACATGTTGCTCCCCAACCCCTTGGATGTTGCTCCTAGTGGCCTCAAAGCAGCTGCTTATTTTTGAATTCCTGACTTGGAGGCAAGTTTTGGTTGCAAAAAATCCAGTTGTACTGCCAAACAGAGCCTTCTGTAGGCTTCCAGTCAACATAGGGGCTACCAATAGCCAATCATAACCCTTTATTAACATTTTCATGCTTCTGTTGCTCCCCAACTCATTTTACATTTGAGTGTGGCTCATGGGTAAAAAAAAAAAAAGGTTGGGGATCCCTGCAGTAGGGGGTAGATTATCCCTTATAATGTACTTTATGTTCCCTTATAATGTACAGATAATACTTTACAAAACTTTATCAAGCACCCAGAAAGACAAACAAAGGGGACGTAGAAAAAGAACCACTTTAAATACTTGTTAGTAAACTAAAATATATCAGTATATTGTCACTGCCTTTCCTCTGTAACTAAGCAGCCTTCTCTATGCCAGTACTAATGCCGTCATATCATATCAAATATGGAAAAAAGAAAGAAATCTTACAGTATTGCCTTTCCATGCAATTGAATTTAGGGAAATTGTAAGTTGTTGATCTGTTGGAGTCCACGGTGAGAACTCGCCAATGAAGTTCCTCGTCAGCTCATCAGGAGTTAAAATGTAGTTATATATCCAATAACTAGTGATATACTCCCCATTTTCATCTAAGAAGAAGGTTGTATCATGGGAGGAGTTATACATAAGTGCCTTCAAGTGGTGATGCAACTGTAACCATAAAACATTTGAATTTGTTTGACCCTACTGATATTTGTAATTCTCTGAAATACCAACCACTCCCTGCATAATTTATGGCTGTGAGCCAGTGGAAGAACTGAATATTCAGAAATTAGAGTGACTCTCAGTCAGTTGTTGGCAAAGAACCCCCAGCAGCCGACATAGCGGAAAGCCTTTTGGTAGAGTTATTAACCGTAGCTCAGTGATAGGCGGATAACTTACAGCATGTGATAAATGCGCCTTTCAAATTCTAATTTCCCCTTCAGGCCCATGATAGATAAATGAATTAACTCTAGTGCGGATTGTAGAGAATGCCCCCTGGGAATGATGGCTGTCACGATTACACCACTTCAGACGCACGTGAGTGTAGTGGCTAGAGGGTCCCCTGCTCAGTCTCACACACCCGGCACACAGTCTAGCGGCACATATTCCCCACCCAAATGGCATTATCTGTTCTGCAAATATCCCCTCCACTTGCCAGCACTGTCACATTTTCCTAAAGCAACTAGCAGCATTCACCCGGTGGCCATTTTTCCTTTGATACATAATCAGATACATTTAAATCCACAAACAGCCTATACACACACAGACCCTTATTTAGTATACATGTCATCAAGAATGCAGGCTTACACAGGCACAACTGTCTGATGAAAGTTCTGCTTTGTCTGAGCTCAGCTCAGGAGAGGAGGTTAGGAGAAAAAAAAATTGAAGCAGACAGCTAGAGCTGAGTTTCTATGGGAACCAGCAATGCCATCTCTTCATTGGCTGCTAGACTGGAGGGCGTGTTTAGTAATCTGAGCTTAAAACAACTGAGCATGCCCACAAGCCAGAAGTCAAAGCCAATTCCCGAGGGGTGGGTGGGTTACAGGGGAAGAAGGAAATCTAATTGATTAAGGAGATGTTACAGCCTTACTATTAACCTCTAGACAATCAGTGTGGCAGGTATTGAAAGATTTCAAAGAGGCTGTTCACTGATTACATTTGTGTGTGTGGGCTTTACATGCCCTTTAATTCTACTAGATACTGTATATCATGACCTGGATGAATGAGAATCTTCATAGACATCTTTATTTTTTATTATTTGGTTTTTGTTCAGCAGCTCGCAAGTTTAGAATTTAATCTGATTTCTGGTTTCTAGGGTCCAAATTACCCTACTGTAGCCCCACAGAGCAAGTTTAATGCCGATGGTCAGTGTATATATATATATATATATATATATATATATATATATATATATATATATAAAAGCTGGAAAGAAGCTGAAGAAAAAGACAAATAATTCTACCACTATACAAAATAAAGACCAGCTGACAAGTTGCTAAGAATTGGCCATTCTACAACATACTAACAGTTAAAGGGACCCTGCCATGATATTTATGGGGCTGTTTATCTCTAAATGACACTGTTACACAGCAAATAATTCCCTCTGCCATTTAACCTTTTATTCTTCAACCAACAAATGTATTTGTAGCTGTAATATTGGTGTGTAGGCGCCATCTCAGTGCCTTGTGCCTGAGTCTGAGCTTTCAGCCAGCGCTACACATTAGAACTGCTTTCAGCTAACCTATTGTTTCTCCTACTCCCATGTAACTGGAGGAGTCCCAAGCCGGACTTGGATTTCTTACTATTGAGTGCTATTCTGATACCTACTGGGAGCTGCTATCTTGCTCCCTTCCCATTGTTCTGCTGATCGGCTGCTGGGGGTGAGGGGGGGGGGATATCACTCCAACTTGCAGTGCAGCAGTAAAGTGTGCCTGAGTCTGAGCTTTCAGCCAGCGCTACTCATTAGAACTGCTTTCAGCTAACCTATTGTTTCTCCTACTCCCATGTAACTGGAGGAGTCCCAAGCCGGACTTGGATTTCTTACTATTGAGTGCTATTCTGATACCTACTGGGAGCTGATATCTTGCTCCCTTCCCATTGTTCTGCTGATCGGCTGCTGGGGGTGAGGGGGGGGGTATCACTCCAACTTGCAGCGCAGCAGTAAAGTGTGCCTGAGTCTGAGCTTTCAGCCAGCGCTACACATTAGAACTGCTTTCAGCTAACCTATTGTTTCTCCTACTCCCATGTAACTGGAGGAGTCCCAAGCCGGACTTGGATTTTTTACTATTGAGTGCTATTCTGATACCTACTGGGAGCTGCTATCTTGCTCCCTTCCCATTGTTCTGCTGATCGGCTGCTGGGGGTGAGGGGGGGGATATCACTCCAACTTGCAGCGCAGCAGTAAAGTGTGCCTGAGTCTGAGCTTTCAGCCAGCGCTACACATTAGAACTGCTTTCAGCTAACCTATTGTTTCTCCTACTCCCATGTAACTGGAGGAGTCCCAAGCCGGACTTGGATTTCTTACTATTGAGTGCTATTCTGATACCTACTGGGAGCTGATATCTTGCTCCCTTCCCATTGTTCTGCTGATCGGCTGCTGGGGGTGAGGGGGGGGATATCACTCCAACTTGCAGCGCAGCAGTAAAGTGTGCCTGAGTCTGAGCTTTCAGCCAGCGCTACACATTAGAACTGCTTTCAGCTAACCTATTGTTTCTCCTACTCCCATGTAACTGGAGGAGTCCCAAGCCGGACTTGGATTTCTTACTATTGAGTGCTATTCTGATACCTACTGGGAGCTGATATCTTGCTCCCTTCCCATTGTTCTGCTGATCGGCTGCTGGGGGTGAGGGGGGGGATATCACTCCAACTTGCAGCGCAGCAGTAAAGTGTGCCTGAGTCTGAGCTTTCAGCCAGCGCTACACATTAGAACTGCTTTCAGCTAACCTATTGTTTCTCCTACTCCCATGTAACTGGAGGAGTCCCAAGCCGGACTTGGATTTCTTACTATTGAGTGCTATTCTGATACCTACTGGGAGCTGCTATCTTGCTCCCTTCCCATTGTTCTGCTGATTGGCTGCTGGGGGTGAGGGGGGATATCACTCCAACTTGCAGCGCAGCAGTAAAGTGTGCCTGAGTCTGAGCTTTCAGAAGGAGCCAGCGCTACACATTAGAACTGCTTTCAGCTAACCTATTGTTTCTCCCACTCCCATGTAACTGGAGGAGTCCCAAGCCGGACTTGGATTTCTTACTATTGAGTGCTATTCTGATACCTACTGGAAGCTGCTATCTTGTAATGCCTATGCACAGGCAAGCATTAGTAGTTTTTTTACAGTGCTTCTGTGTCTTCTCTTTATCTGCTTACTTTGAGGAGATATTGGGGAACATTTTCATATTGATACTTACCTGGTTCACGTAATGATACTTTTCTCTGTTCTTCAAAGGTTTCTCACTAAGCCGGATGTTCATATCATGAATCGCCTGAGACATCAGATCTACTGCAAGATGGACCCGGGGAGAACTTAAATCGGCTGAAAAATAGTGATTGTCGGTTATACGTTCCTGCCCAGTGCAGTTATGGAGATTTTGAAGGTAAATATATTTATACAAGCTATTCTTCTTCGAATCTTCTGACAAACACAAATGAAAAATCATCCAAATATTTTCAAGTAACTTGTCCTCTGGGAAATTTGAAGGATGTAAATTTTCTAAAAAGTTCCTAAATTCTGGAGTATCTAGATGATAGTGATAGCCTGGAACAAACCCCAAACTGCAATTAAATATGTTTTGATCATAACTGAGGCTTATGTCATTGGTTCCCCAGTTAGTGGACAGGATCAAGGTCTTTTCAATAAGTGATTCTCTATGCAACAATTTTACAAGAAAATTGATAGAAACTGTTCCACAAAGTAAAATAATGCTAGTCAATGATTTGTCAATAAGGTTGAAATTACGATGATTAGAACTATCAGTGAAATCAAAAAAATTCATCCTTATTATAAACTCTACACAGATGCCTTCACTGTGGAGATATTGGATCAGGTGCTGATGTTCTTTCTCCCCACTGATATCATCAGATGTGATTATTCCAACCCAAGTCCAACCAAAATGTCGCAGCAACATTCCCAAAGCAAAATAACTGCCTTCGTCACTCTGCACTGTCCGGAAAAAGTATGGGAAAGCGACTCTGTCCCTGAGCGATTGGTCTGTAGCCCCGTAACTGATCTGTAAAAAACAAACTTAATGCACCAGCTGACCAATCACAATTCCAAAGTGAATTTTGTTAGTATATTTACTGTTTTCTTAAATAGTCCAAGCTATTTTTTAAAGTTTTCATCAATTATTATAATACCATAATCACCCACCAAGGAACGCCCCCAAAATCTATTTTTTCAATGGTCATCTCAACATTAGTAAATGAATCATCAAAATGTGATTGTATTCATATGAATCCCAAACCAAATCTCAGCTTCAGGTTAGTGATGTCAAGGTCAGGAAAAAAATCAACCCGCACCATACCCTAACCCTCAAAGTGTTGCCAATGTACCCAAGAAGTAAGGCTGTAGCCCCCCACAACATTGGATGAAGATGCTTTAAAAGGGCTTTATTGGCTCTATATGTGGTTACAAACAGATAAAGGGCCCAGCGTGGCCTGAAACATTTCCTTATTCTGTTTGTAACTACACATGGAGCCAATAAAGCACTTTTAAAGCATCTTTATTCAATGTTGTGGGGGGCTACAGTGAGCCTTGCTTCTTAACTTCCAAGACAGGGAAACTTCATGAGCATGGGAAGAGTCTGACCCGCATTAAATCCGAACCCACAATGGTCACGCAAATTTCAACCCTGATCTGCCTGACCTAATGGTCAACCTGCACATCATTACTTCAGGTGTACAGTATACCCCAGGGGTAATATATTATAATACATAATTAACAGAATCTGCCATTGCCACATCACTAGGAAGGACATTCCCCAACCTCCTCACTGCCCTCACCATGAGGAACCCCCTACCCAACATCCCCCTGGCAGGGCATTCCCCAACCCCCTCACTGCCCTCACCGTGAGGAACCCCCTACCCAACATCCCCCGGCAGGGCATTCCCCAACCCCCTCACTGCCCTCACCGTGAGGAACCCCCTACCCAACATGCCCCGGCAGGGCATTCCCCAACCCCCTCACTGCCTTCACCATGAGGAACTCCCTACCCAACATCCCCCGGCAGGGCATTCCCCAACCCCCTCACTGCCCTCACCGTGAGGAACCCCCTACCCAACATCCCCCGGCAGGGCATTCCCCAACCCCCTCACTGCCCTCACCGTGAGGAACCCCCTACCCAACATCCCCCGGCAGGGCATTCCCCAACCCCCTCACTGCCCTCACCGTGAGGAACCCCCTACCCAACATCCCCCGGCAGGGCATTCCCCAACCCCCTCACTGCCCTCACCGTGAGGAACCCCCTACCCAACATCCCCCGGCAGGGCATTCCCCAACCCCCTCACTGTCCTCACTGTGAGGAACCCCCTACCCAACATCCCCCGGCAGGGCATTCCCCAACCCCCTCACTGCCCTCACCGTGAGGAACCCCCTACCCAACATCCCCCGGCAGGGCATTCCCCAACCCCCTCACTGCCCTCACTGTGAGGAACCCCCTACGCTGCTTCAAATGGAAGCTCTGTTCCTCTAATCTATAGGGGGGGCCTCTGGTGCGTTGATTGTTTTTATGGGAAAAAAGAACCTGCCTATAATCCCCTCTAATGTACTTGTACAGAGTAATCATGTCCCCTCGCAAGCGCCTCTTTTCCAGAGAAAACAACCTCAACCCTGACAGTCTCACCTCATAGTTTAACCCTTCCATCCCCTTAACCAGTTTAGTTGCAGTCTCTGCACTCTCTCCAGCTCATTAATATCCTTCTTAAGGACTGGAGCCCAAAACTGCCCCCATACTCACTGTTACTGCCCCCCATACTCAAGATGAGGCCTTACCAGGGACCTATAAAGAGGCAAAATGAGTTATTATTAGTGATTAGTCCCATTTTGCTTGGCCAAAATATTTGTGAATTTTGCAATAGATTTGTCCAACAGCAAAAAAAAAAATTAGCATAACGGTGAAAATGTTGCACGTAAACAAAAATTGTTAAAAAAAACCCAAAACAAAGAAATTTGCCTCAAATCCATGCTTGGGGAATTATTTCGCCCATCACTATTGCTGAGAAAGTTTTAACCAAAATAATAGAGAATAATAATGAGAAAAACTCAAGCAAAAACCACCCATTGACTTTAATGCACTTGGAGTTAGAAAAAAATTGAGAAAACACATCATTAAGAAAAAAACTCTGATTGTATTGTATTGAAGTATTTTGGGTAAAATATCACCCTTTGCCCTAAGACTTCAATGTTTTTCGCAAATTTTTTACCAGGACACCAATGGCTCATCACTAGCCATTCTGAGAATTGCTTGAAGAACAAAAAACTCTTATTTCAAAACATGAAACACTAATGACCTTCACTTTATTTTCCTATTTATTCCAACACCTTGATACCATTGGCAACAGCAAATCTTTACAAAAATGGCTGAAAGTCAGTATCAGAAAATGTAGTTTTTCTCTTACCTGGGAAAGGCCATAGATGCTCAGTATCTGGGCTATGGGTACAGTTGTCTCTGAGGTGAGATCCCCAATAAACCCAGCAATGTTTCTCTTTCCCACACAGGAGTAATTGGGAACCGGCTCCCTGGTACCAGATAATATCTGTAATACGCTCCTCACTGCCTTCCGGGGGTCCCCACAGGAATCGGATATATGGTACCCCAGGGTCAGGTTGGGTAACCGGGCCGGATCCTTGTTAGTTTGCTCCACAGCAAATCGAAAATCAATAAAATGCCTAAAATTCTGTTGGCTGGGGCTGGGACAATGAGCAATACAGGTTGGGTTATACCAAAATCAGGGAAATGAGAGCAGAGCAGGCAGTAACCCTTCCAACACTTTCCCCTGTCTCTGCCCCTATATATTAGGTACCTACCTAGTGCTACCAACCCCTATTTCTGTAGGGAAATGAGAGCAGAGCAGGCAGTAACCCTTCCAACACTTTCCCCTGTCTCTGCCCCTATATATTAGGTACCTACCTAGTGCTACCAACCCCTATTTCTGTAGGGAAATGAGAGCAGGGCAGGCAGTAACCCTTCCAACACTTTCCCCTGTCTCTGCCCCTATATATTAGGTACCTACCTAGTGCTACCAACCCCTATTTCTGTAGGGAAATGAGAGCAGGGCAGGCAGTAACCCTTCCAACACTTTCCCCTGTCTCTGCCCCTATATATTAGGTACCTACCTAGTGCTACCAACCCCTATTTCTGTAGGGAAATGAGAGCAGGGCAGGCAGTAACCCTTCCAACACTTTCCCCTGTCTCTGTCCCTATATATTAGGTACCTACCTAGTGCTACCAACCCCTATTTCTGTAGGGAAATGAGAGCAGGGCAGGCAGTAACCCTTCCAACACTTTCCCCTGTCTCTGCCCCTATATATTAGGTACCTACCTAGTGCTACCAACCCCTATTTCTGTAGGGAAATGAGAGCAGGGCAGGCAGTAACCCTTCCAACACTTTCCCCTGTCTCTGCCCCTATATATTAGGTACCTACCTAGTGCTACCAACCCCTTTTTCTGTAGGGAAATGAGAGCAGGGCAGGCAGTAACCCTTCCAACACTTTCCCCTGTCTCTGTCCCTATATATTAGGTACCTACCTAGTGCTACCAACCCCTATTTCTGTAGGGAAATGAGAGCAGGGCAGGCAGTAACCCTTCCAACACTTTCCCCTGTCTCTGCCCCTATATATTAGGTACCTACCTAGTGCTACCAACCCCTATTTCTGTAGGGAAATGAGAGCAGGGCAGGCAGTAACCCTTCCAACACTTTCCCCTATATATTAGGCACTTACAATAAAAACACCAGTTGGAAATGGTACTTACTTAATACACAGTAATTTGTCAATGTTCTCCATTGGAAGTGTAACATTAATTATATTTAAATGTGCAGTCATCACCCCTCCAATCATAATGTCTCCTTCCTGTATATATTCATACTCCTCAACTGCTTTAATGATCTCCAGGTGACAGGCAGGACTGAGGGGCTGGATCCCAGATCTGCAGGGTCCCACACACAGGACTATCATATATATCTGTATTGTTATAGGATTAGGCAAAACCAGGTGTCCCAGCATTGCACCACAAGACAGTACAAATGTACATTATTATAAAGTATAAGGTCAGAGCATTTCCCCAGCAGCAGTCAGAGGGACACAGGGGCCCCAGGGTTGGGCTGTGTGTGTAGAACAGAGTAAGGGGCCCGGCTCATCCAACCCTCATTTTATAGAGAGCAGAGAGAGGATTTGCCCCAGTAACAGTCAGTGGCACAGAGAGACACAGGGGCCCCAGGGTTGGGCTGTGTGTGTAGAACAGAGTAAGGGGCCCGGCTCATCCAACCCTCATTTTATAGAGAGCAGAGAGAGGATTTGCCCCAGTAACAGTCAGTGGCACAGAGAGACACAGGGGCCCCAGGGTTGGGCTGTGTGTGTAGAACAGAGTAAGGGGCCCGGCTCATCCAACCCTCATTTTATAGAGAGCAGAGAGAGGATTTGCCCCAGTAACAGTCAGTGGCACAGAGAGACACAGGGGCCCCAGGGTTGGGCTGTGTGTGTAGAACAGAGTAAGGGGCCCGGCTCATCCAACCCTCATTTTATAGAGAGCAGAGAGAGGATTTGCCCCAGTAACAGTCAGTGGCACAGAGAGACACAGGGGCCCCAGGGTTGGGCTGTGTGTGTAGAACAGAGTAAGGGGCCCGGCTCATCCAACCCTCATTTTATAGAGAGCAGAGAGAGGATTTGCCCCAGTAACAGTCAGTGGCACAGAGAGACACAGGGGCCCCAGGGTTGGGTTGTGTGTGTAGAACAGAGTAAGGGGCCCGGCTCATTCAACCCTCATTTTATAGAGAACAGACTGACAGTACAAATAGACACAGGCACAAGGGATCAGAGTTTTATGACTATAAAGTTAAATCCATAAATATCTGCTGAACAGAGAAGCAGCCAAAACAATAACCATCAGATTACTCTACAGGCCCAAGGTGATTAGGGAGATGGACTTTATTTAATCCAGATAATAAACTACCATAGATATTCTGACTCCAATTGCTCTGATAGTGGCTGAGTTTCCCCTGGGAACTCTCTGCCCAGCCGGAATGGAGCTGGATACAACCACTGCAGGGGTCGGTCTTTAGCTGAACTCATGGGGACCTACAGTATCTGAAACAGGTCACCTTGGACCTCTAGCAGCTTTGCGGGGAACTAAATGGGTTTTATCTGTACAGCTGGTGCTCTAGGCCTTTCCTCCTGGCTGAGCTTCACCCTGGCTGAAGAGGAAACCTGTCTGATCTTTTGGACAGTCTCTTTCAGCTTCAGGAGGTGACTCTTTGTAATCTCTGTTGGCCCACCCCATGGATTTAGCTACAAATCCTGGCTCTCTCTGGGTCTTTCTATTTTCCAAGATATGCACTTGTAATCCCAGCCAAAAAAATTGTTCCTCTGCCTGTAACTGGGCAGAACTGGGGAAAGGGTTCCTTGATCTCCTACAATATCATTTATAAAATGTTTTGGCATTTTTTTGTCTAAGTATATGTTTGGTGTCTTCTATATGTATTGGTGACATTAGCCACAGAAACCTGAGCACTAAAATCTAATGTGGAGAAAAATTGTACGAATACCCAACACATTTCATAATTCGACTTTAAATACAAAAACTGTGTAAAAAAATGTTTTTTTTTCAAAAACTCAGATTAAAAATACAAAATAGGTGATTGTCAGAAAGTGGAGAATTGAACCAGTTGCCTATATTGAAAGTTACCTTAAAGAATAAGTAAACCTTTTTTTCTATCAATAAAATTACTCTAAACAGCCTCCAGAATTACCTACCTTTGTCCCAGCATTCTCTCTGACCTGGTTCCTCAGGCAGAAGGTGTTCGTTTTTCTTTGCTTCCTTATGCAGAGTGAAGCCACGCCCCCATTTCCTGTTTAGGTCTCTCATTAAAAAAAAACCCCTGCTAATGCATAGACTGGCTCCTGCTGCCTCCAGGCATGCCCAGAAGGCTCTCCAGGTCGACTACAGGTAGTCAAATTGAAGAGAGAACTGAACAGGAAGTGGGGGCGAGGCTTTTTTCACATGGATTCACAATGACTTTACACATTTCAGCATTGGCAAATAGTTTCACGAAACTTCCGTGAAAATTCACCGCGAAAATTTTGTCACGTGGAAATTTTTTTCACATCACATCACATCACAAAAAGGGTGCAGCCATGTCAAAAAAGGGCACAGTCGTGTCAAATTGGGCGCGATCGAGGCGCGATTGAGTCGATAAATCGTGGGCAGCAAACAAAAAATAGACGCAGCCCGTCGCAAATTTTTTGTCGTTTCGTGTTTTTTTTTGCTGTTTTGTGAATTTTATGGCGAAGCGAAACAGGACAGATTCGCTCATCACTACTTGTGAGCAATGGGCAAGTTTCCCAACCCCAGGACTTAAAGACAAAGCTCTGGAAGTTTTGGGGACCTTCCACCAGAGTATGATGGGGACTATGAAGAAATGATATAAACTTTAATCCAGCACTTTAACATCACCCTAGGGCTGCACCATGGGAAATTCAGGAATCTAGAATGTGGGGTCACTGATAGCTACTCTGATGTGAAAACTGAGGATCACCTTCCATCAGTGGGTACAGGGGTGCATGTTTCCACTTTTGAAGAATTAGTTCCTGTCTGTCTGTCCAGTGGAAATAGTTTGTCCTGGACTGTTTGCCCAAATCAGGCAGCAGATAACAGATGCTTGAACTGCCAACAGGATGCCATCATACAAGAAGGGACCCTCCCAAGAGAGAACATTAAGTGGGAAGGCACAGCATACAGGGGGTTCAGCACAGGTCTTGTGAGAGTTCTTCTTTTGGGGGGGGTTATGCTCACAGATGTTTTCCCTGCAACGGGTGGGCCATGTGAGGGATATCTGCTCAGAACAAAAGGGACCAACCCCACCTTCCCACTAACATTTCCCCTGGTGCTCAGTTTTGGATGAGGAATTGGCACCCTACAAGGTAATACCAAATTTGCAAAACAGGGCTGTTTCAGCAGGATAAAACTGCAAGTTTATTTAGTGCAAACCATATCAATGTTTTCAGGGGAAGGCTCCCTTCATACCAGCAAGGCAGTAGTGTTTAAAAGGCAACAGTGAAGATATTAAATCACTAGTGAACCATAGGGGTTAATAAGTCCATTGTCCATATCCCTTTAAAATGAGCTCCAACAATATACCAACCTAGAAAGTGAAACAATGTACAACATACATGTGTAGGAAGATCCTACAGGTCCTACAAAATAACGTTACTACTTTACCCAACGGAACTGGAGGTGGAGAATCTGTCCCTGGTATATTCAATATTTATCTCTGTAAATAAATAAAAGTTAGGTTAGTGTATTCAATTATTATATCACAGAAACCAAGATAAAATGAACTTCTCATTAAGACTTCGAGGAACCCTAGTCTGAAGAGCCCAAATCCAATAACTCATGTTTTTAAGTATCTGCCACTTACTTGTACCTTTACTCTCCATAGTAACTTTAACTTGTAATACCTGTTACTTTGGATCTTTATGTGGTACATTCTGGGTTGGTATATTGTTGGAGCTCATTTTAAAGGGGTATGGACAATGGACTTTGGATTTATTAATCCCTATAGTTTCACTGGTGATTTAATATGAAAATGAATTGTACAATGTCATTACTGTTGCCTTTGTAGCACCATACTGCCTTGCTGGTAGTTGTCTGATGAAGGGGGCGTTCCCCCAAAAACACATGGTTTGCACTGAATAAACTTGCAGGTTTATCCTTCTGAAACAGCCTGGTGTGCCAGTATTTTTTGCAAATTTGGTGTTAACATGGCACAACTCTTTGATGCAGGTATATATTTTTTCTTTTTTTCCAACTTAGTATTTATTAGTTTTTACAATACATGTAAACCATAATAATTACACTGCTTACTTTATCAATATCTCCAGAGAGAATAGAAAAACACCATAACTTAACATAACTGGTAGCCCCCCAAAAAAACACAAAACCCCAGACACATCAAACATAACTACAGGTATGGGATCCCTTATCCGGAAATCCATTATCCAGAAAGCTCTGAATTATGGAAAGCCCGTCTCCCATAGACTCCATTTTAATCAAATAATTCAGAATTTTAAAACTGATTTCTTTTTTCTCTGTAATAATAAAACAGTACCTGTATTTGATCCCAACTAAGATATAATTACCCCTTATTGGGGCAGAACAGCCCTATTGGGTTTATTTAATGGTTAAATGATTCCCTTTTCTCTGTAATAATAAAACAGTACCTGTACTTGATCCCAACTAAGATATAATTACCCCTTATTGGGGGCAGAACAGCCCTATTGGGTTTATTTCATGGTTAAATGATTCCCTTTTCTCTGTAATAATAAAACAGTACCTGTACTTGATCCCAACTAAGATATAATTACCCCTTATTGGGGCAGAACAGCCCTATTGGGTTTATTTAATGGTTAAATGATTCCCTTTTCTCTGTAATAATAAAACAGTACCTGTACTTGATCCCAACTAAGATATAATTACCCCTTATTGGGGCAGAACAGCCCTATTGGGTTTATTTAATGGTTAAATGATTCCCTTTTCTCTGTAATAATAAAACAGTACCTGTACTTGATCCCAACTAAGATATAATTACCCCTTATTGGGGCAGAACAGCCCTATTGGGTTTATTTAATGGTTAAATGATTCCCTTTTCTCTGTAATAATAAAACAGTACCTGTACTTGATCCCAACTAAGATATAATTACCCCTTATTGGGGGCAGAACAGCCCTATTGGGTTTATTTCATGGTTAAATGATTCCCTTTTCTCTGTAATAATAAAACAGTACCTGTACTTGATCCCAAACAATCCTATTGGGTTTAATTCATGTTTTATTGATTTTTTAGTAGATTTAAGGTATGGAGATCCAAATTACGGAAAGACCCCTTATTCGGAATTCCCTTGGTCCTGAGCATTCTGGATAATGGGTCCTATACCTATATAAATTATCAAGACCAGAAATGTTCTTCCATATTTTTTGAGCTTTCTGGATGAATCTTCTTTCCGAAATATTTCTTGGAATTGCCATTTCATATTCTATTTTACTGCTAACTTCTCTCATAAGCTGGAAAATATTTGGGACCTCCTGTTTTTTTTCCAGTTCCTGCCAATTGAAAGTCTGACTGTATTTGATAATTGAAAAATTACTATTTTCACAGCACAGGAATTTTGTCATAAATATTTAATAACACCAGTTCTGGAGATAAAACAAAATCTCGTGAAATATAATTCGATATCAGAGAAAATGCTGAAGTGCAGAAGGATTGGATGGTAGAACAGGAGCTCCGTGTGTGTAACATATCTCCTATTTCTCTAGGCTATATTCTTCCTTTAGAGAAGTTAAAGTTTTAAGATGATCCATATGGTATAAGTCTTTTGAGCTGTAAGAACTTTACCCTTACCTTTGAGATCCGTTTTCAGAATGGGTCCAGAATAGAGATTGGTGCCACCAGAGAAGGAGCAGGTATATATTTTTTAAAGACAGACAAATCAGACTTTAAAATGACATAATTAGATAACAAGATTTCTTCTTTTTTACCTATTAGTTTTCCCTGGTAGTTGTATACACACAAAACATTAACAACAATTGCTTTTTAACTTGCCCTTTATAGTTACAGCACCTGCTGAAAGAAGAGCAGTTTCCATGCCAAGGTTGGTTACTGAAATATTTTACAAAGATGGAGATTGTAATTGTCCCTATCAGAGCTCTAATTTCTATGGCACATCCAGTGAATCCATAACAGAGACCAGAGTCGGACTGTACATAACCTGGGTTCCATTAGACCAGAAACTCAATATCACACTGGGTGCAATCCAATGGAAAACGAAAAACAACATGGTAGGCCATTATTTCTTCATCTCTCCATTTCATGTGATAATTAACTAATAAACTTAAGGTGGCCATACACGGACCGATTTTTTACTTACAAACGACCGATTCCCGAACGATCCGATGCTATCGTTAAGTTATCGTATAGTTGGTGGTGTACGAACGATCGTCGGCCCACTAAACGAGCCGACATTATCGTCCCCAAAATCGATCGGCCAGGTTTAAAAATTTTGGTCGTTTAACGATAAAATCTGCCAGTTGGTGTGAGTGTCAGACATTTGTCTTTCAACGATTGTTCTCTGCGCATGTCACGATTGCCAGCAGCGGAAGTCAACGACATCGATCGTACGTAGATGTACGATCGTAGGTATTTTACGATAATGATGCGACAAAATCTTTCCCGAATTATCGTTGCCCGTGGATGGCATATCGTATGGGAACTCGATCGCCATACGATCGTTTGTCGATATAATCGTTCATCGCACAACGAGCGAAATCGCCTCGTGTATGGCCACCTTTACACAGTTTTTAGTGAAGAGGAGCCCAAGTACATACTTATAATCACTAAGAGATACCTACTAGATCATGCCAATAATGCCAAGAGCTCAGTGCTCAGACAATTGCCCCCCAGAATACAGAAAGGCACCAAGGCCCGGAGCCCAGTCCTGCTGTTATGACTGTGTCCCATGTTCCGAGGGAGAGGTCTCCAATATAACTGGTACAAATGCATGTAGAAGACTATCAAGTAATTGTAGTTTCCTGAGTGAAGTAAGATGGACTTGGAAACTTTCTATGGTGTAGCCTAGAATAACTGTGGATGACAGAGAGAGGAAGAAATTAGAGATGGAGAGGTTGAAGGAGAGGAAAGAAAAACTAGCAAGCAATCTGATGCCAATCAAAAGCTTATGCAAGTATGGAATATAACTTCTTTCCAGAGTGTACCATGGCTTAGTTAGGGGATCTGTGGTGCCTGCTACATTGCACTAAATGTTCGGATTTATTCAAGCTTCGCTATGGTGACTTTCCTTGGGCCAGGTTGGAGCTGCCGAGTGCCATTGAGCCCTATGGGAGACTTTCCCTGGGCCGGGTTGGAGCTGCAGAGTGCCATTGAGCCCTATGGGAGACTTTCCTTGGGCCGGGTTGGAGCTGCAGAGTGCCATTGAGCCCTATGGGAGGCTTTCCTTGGGCCAGGTTGGAGCTGCAGAGTGCCATTGAGCCCTATGGGAGTCTTTCCTTGGGCCGGGTTGGAGCTGCAGAGTGCCATTGAGCCCTATGGGAGGCTTTCCTTGGGCCGGGTTGGAGCTGCAGAGTGCCACTGAGCTTTATGGGAGGCTTTCCTTGGGCCAGGTTGGAGCTGCAGAGTGCCATTGAGCCCTATGGGAGGCTTTCCTTGGGCCGGGTTGGAGCTGCAGAGTGCCATTGAGCCCTATGGGAGACTTTCCTTGTGCCGGGTTGGAGCTGCAGAGTGCCATTGAGCCCTATGGGAGACTTTCCTTGTGCCGGGTTGGAGCTGCAGAGTGCCATTGAGCCCTATGGGAGACTTTCCTTGGGCCGGGTTGGAGCTGCAGAGTGCCATTGAGCCCTATGGGAGACTTTCCTTGGGCCGGGTTGGAGCTGCAGAGTGCCATTGAGCCCTATGGGAGGCTTTCCTTGGGCCGGGTTGGAGCTGCAGGGTGCCATTGAGTCCTATGGGAGGCTTCCAAAATCATGCACTGAAGGATCAAAGTCAGAAAGGTTTTCCTGCATTTTACGACCGTTCGGTACGAAAATTTTGTGACTTTCGGATCGCCAAAACGATATTATCATGACTAAAACAATTTCGCGATCTTCAAAAAATTATCATATCCAATCCGAATTTTTCCCATTCGGGATTGTAACTCTTGTTTTAATGAATCAGCCCCTTAGTATCACCTTCATGATATCAGGAGTGTGCAATCAGTATATTTTGTTAACATTTGCACTAGTATATTATTTTTAGAGACATGAATTGAGGAGTAGTGATGAGCGAATTTTTTCGCCAGCCATAGATTCTCAATGAATTTCCGCATTTCGCCACTGGCGAATTGTTCTGCAAAACTTCTGAGAAAATTCGCTGCCGAAAAATTCGGCACGCATCAAAAAGGTTGCAGTTGCATTAAAATAGGTCGAAAACAAATAAAGATGCGGTTGCATCAAAAAAATTGTGCGACAAACACGTTTCGCAATGAGATTCGCTCATCACTATTGAGGAGACCTACATAGGTGCCCTTTCTCTCTGAAGCAAATTGAAGAGACCTTGAGAGTTTGACTTTCTCATCAATATATAAAGATTAATCTACCTGTAGCACTTGTCACTGGGGGGGGGGGTGGCAATAATAAACACCAGTGCATTAATATAACAATTTATATTCTGTATGGAGAAGCAAATTGAAGTTATGCAGCATGAGTTTCATATTAGGGGCCCTAATTTCATATTCCCTCGCCAGTTTTTGATTAAAAGAAGGGGATCTAGAGAAAGCGCTCTAACAGTGCCCTCCCGTTAGCCTTAAAAGCTTCAATTTGGGCCTTAAGGGACCAGGTTCCCAAACTGCAGATATATGATGTCGAGTACAACGAGGGATACATAGCTTATAGCACTTATTACAATAGGCTAGAGAAGTATTCCCCAACCAGTAGCAACATGTTGCTCCCCAAACCCTTGGATGTTGCTCCCCATGACCTGAAAGCAGGTGCTCATTTTTGAATTTCTGGTAAGGAGGCAAGTCTTGGTTGCATCAAAACCAAGTATAATGCCAAATAGAACCTTCTGTTGACTGCCAGTACCCATAGAGTCTATTGAGTAGCCAGTTATGGCTCTTGTTGGCACCCCCAGGAACCTCTTAAATGCTCGTGTTGCTCCCCTTTTTCCATTTAAATGTGGCTCATGGGTGGGTCAAGGATACTTTTGGTTTAAAAGTTTAAAAGTTTAAATTCAGGCTAAGTCCAATACACCAGATATATTTATTTTTAAAAGCATTCTTTCAGTAACTTTATACAAATGCAGCCAGCAAGTTTTCACATTTTGTCTCACCATGTCCAGACACCATATTTTGATCATTAAATCCTGCCTCTAGATGGTGCTATAGAGTAAAGACTTGCCAGCAAAACACAATAAAAACCAATAGACCATGCGCTACCTGCTGGCAAATTTTTAGTAATTTTTTTTTCTCCGTGTGTTACCTGACATAAAGCGACAACATAGAGACATAAAGCGACAACATTGTAAAGGAACTTGGTTGCATCTGTCCCTCAATTTAAAATTAAGTCAGTACAGTAAAAAAAAGATTATACAGAACATTAAATTGACATAGAATTGAAATTCTATTTGTATGGCTGTTGAACTACACATGATAATTATATCATATCAGGAAAAGAATAAAGATCCCCAGGTGGCTGTGCCTATATTCATTCTACTGAGCAAATCCTCTCTCTGCTCTCTATAAAATGAGGGTTGGATGAGCCGGGCCCCTTACTCTGTTCTACACACACAGCCCAACCCTGGGGCCCCTGTGTCTCTCTGTGCCACTGACTGTTACTGGGGCAAATCCTCTCTCTGCTCTCTATAAAATGAGGGTTGGATGAGCCGGGCCCCTTACTCTGTTCTACACACACAGCCCAACCCTGGGGCCCCTGTGTCTCTCTGTGCCACTGACTGTTACTGGGGCAAATCCTCTCTCTGCTCTCTATAAAATGAGGGTTGGATGAGCCGGGCCCCTTACTCTGTTCTACACACACAGCCCAACCCTGGGGCCCCTGTGTCTCTCTGTGCCACTGACTGTTACTGGGGCAAATCCTCTCTCTGCTCTCTATAAAATGAGGGTTGGATGAGCCGGGCCCCTTACTCTGTTCTACACACACAGCCCAACCCTGGGGCCCCTGTGTCTCTCTGTGCCACTGACTGTTACTGGGGCAAATCCTCTCTCTGCTCTCTATAAAATGAGGGTTGGATGAGCCGGGCCCCTTACTCTGTTCTACACACACAGCCCAACCCTGGGGCCCCTGTGTCTCTCTGTGCCACTGACTGTTACTGGAGCAAATCCTCTCTCTGCTCTCTATAAAATGAGGGTTGGATGAGCCGGGCCCCTTACTCTGTTCTACACACACAGCCCAACCCTGGGGCCCCTGTGTCTCTCTGTGCCACTGACTGTTACTGGGGCAAATCCTCTCTCTGCTCTCTATAAAATGAGGGTTGGATGAGCCGGGCCCCTTACTCTGTTCTACACACACAGCCCAACCCTGGGGCCCCTGTGTCTCTCTGTGCTACTGACTGTTACTGGGGCAAATCCTCTCTCTGCTCTCTATAAAATGAGGGTTGGATGAGCCGGGCCCCTTACTCTGTTCTACACACACAGCCCAACCCTGGGGCCCCTGTGTCTCTCTGTGCCACTGACTGTTACTGGGGCAAATCCTCTCTCTGCTCTCTATAAAATGAGGGTTGGATGAGCCGGGCCCCTTACTCTGTTCTACACACACAGCCCAACCCTGGGGCCCCTGTGTCTCTCTGTGCCACTGACTGTTACTGGGGCAAATCCTCTCTCTGCTCTCTATAAAATGAGGGTTGGATGAGCCGGGCCCCTTACTCTGTTCTACACACACAGCCCAACCCTGGGGCCCCTGTGTCTCTTTGTGCTACTGGGGGAATTGTATTGGGTACAAATCTAAAGCATTTAAGTTTAAATATGCCATTGGGAGTGCTGATGTACCTTATGTCAGTAGAGTATGTCGGATATTGCTATCCTGTTATTCAGCCCATTAACTCTGCTTGCAAACTGGAGATTGCTAAGGTATCTGGGGAATATGAATACATTAAAGAAGGAGACATCATGATTGGAGGAGTGATAACTGTAAATACATTCCTATCAGTTTATAAGCATAGAGACTTTTATCAGACAACCATATTGTGTGCCAAGTAAGTCCCTTTTTTCCTGTTTTTTTATTAACCAACATTAAACACAGATCTAATGAAGGGTGAGGGAGCGGTGGTTAAGATGGAGGCTGATTGGGGAGTCCCCACCCTCGGAATATGAGAAATCAATTTTCTCTATTTTTATCAGTCTCTAATGGTGACATGGCAATCTGCAACATTGAAAAATAGGGACGAAAGAAGAGGAAACGTTTGGGCCACATACTGAGGGGGGCATGCAAGATGGGGAAGAAATAGAACAACCTTTAAATGTTTGGGAAAGATTTTTCAAGTTTCATGAGAAAGTTTAAGGGGCCCATTTACTAAACAATTTTTAGACATATTCATATTTTTCTAAATTATAGAACATTTCGGAATATATGGCAAAGTTTTCAGTAAAATTTCATTTTCATGGTTTTCGGTAAATTTCCATGAAAAATTTATATTTTGCGCAAAGAATATGAACATTTCGGAATTCGTTAACGCTTTGTTTACACTTTCATCGGGACTACATTTCCGCCAGGTTTGCTCCCTTGAGTGCCATTGAGTCCTATGGAAGGCATCAAAGCCAGAAAGGTTTTCGGGGCATTTACGAACTTTTCAGCCTCAAAATTTTGTGACTTTCAGAACGCCATTGCGATATTTTCTTACGAACGATAAAAGCATTGTTGAGACATTTTAGAACTACAGAAATGATTGTGGTTACTTCGAATTTATACCATATCATGTTTCAAGGCCAGAAAAAAACGCATCTTAGTAAATGTGCCCCTTAAGGTCCCCATACATGGGCAGATTGTAGCTGCTGATATGGGTCCCTTGGACTGATTCGGCAGCTTATCTGCCCGTGTATGGGGCAGAAACAAGCAGGCTGGCTGACCAATATCTGGCCTGATATTGGCCAGCTATCGGTTGGCCAGGTTAGAAAATCCAGTCGGATCGGGGGCCGCATCAGCTCGTTGATGCGGTCCCCAGGCCAAACGATCGGATTTTTTTTTTTAACTTCAAGCTCCCTGATAATCGCCCACCCGTAGGTGGGGATATCGGGGGAAGATCTGCTCGCTTGGCGATCTCGCCAAGCGAGCGGATCTTACCGTGTATGGGGACCTTTAGTGTCGTCTAACATTTTAGTGTAGAATTTATTGGGAACTGTTAAGGGCAGATTTATCAAAATGTGAGTTTAGAGTTTCATACATAAAAACTCACCCACGTTCTGTTCATTCCTATGGGATTTTTAGAAGTGTATTTATCAGTTAGAAAATTAGAACTCCCCATTTCATAAATAGGCTTCTAAAAATCCCATAGAAATGAATAGAACGTGGGTGAGTTTTTATGTATTAAACTCTAAGGGGCTGATTTACTAAGACACGAATTCAAATCCGAATTGGAAAAATTCCGATTGGAAAACGAACATTTTGCGACTTTTTCGTATTTTTTGCGATTTTTTCGGCGCCTTTACGACTTTTCGGAAATTATCGCGACTTTTCCGTTACCAATACGATTTGCGCAAAAAAACTCGAGTTTTTCGTAGCCATTCCGAAAGTTGCGCAAAATCTGGCAATTTTTTCGTAGCGTTAAAACTTGCGCGAAAAGTCGCGCCTTTTTCGTAGCGTTAAAACTTAAAAGGCGCGACGTTTTGCCTCTAACTTTCGGAATGGCTACGAAAAACTCGCGTGTTTTCGCGCAAATCGTATTGGTAACGAAAAAGTCGCGATAATTTCTGAAAAAATCGCAAAATACCGATCATTACGAAAAAAAACGCAATCGGACGCATTCGGCCCGTTCGTGAGTAAGTAAATGTGCCCCTAAGTATAAGGGCTTTGGGTGTAGCCCTGTAACCCACGTTCTACTGTTTGCTGCTCAGAGGGTAATGGAGAAACTCCTGTTAGTGACAGGGTAACTGGTATAATAAGTGAATTGTGAAATGATGTTTTATCTTCCCAGCCCCACTCTCCAAAATTACAGATATCTTTTGGATTTCCTTTACTTGATCAATAAATTCAACAACAACCCACGCTTGCCACAGAACCTGACGCTGGGGTACCACATATCTGATTCCTGTGGGAATGTACATAAGGCAGTGAGGAGCGTATTACAGATATTATCTGCAGCTCCAACCCGGCCCAAGGAAAGTCTCCCATAGGGCTCAATGGCACTCTGCAGCTCCAACCCGGCCCAAGGAAAGTCTCCCATAGGGCTCAATGGCACTCTGCAGCTCCAACCCGGCCCAAGGAAAGTCTCCCATAGGGCTCAATGGCACTCTGCAGCTCCAACCCGGCCCAAGGAAAGTCTCCCATAGGGCTCAATGGCACTCTGCAGCTCCAACCCGACCCAAGGAAAGCCTCCCATAGGGCTCAATGGCACTCTGCAGCTCCAACCCGGCCCAAGGAATGACCTGGAGGGGGGCATAGACAGTACTGTTTCTATTTTTGCTGATGACACTAAATTGTGCAAAACTATAAGTTCCATGCAGGATGTGCCGCTTTGCAGAGCGATTTGACAAAATTAGATAACTGGGCAGCAAACTGGAAAATGAGGTTCAATGTTGATAAGTGCAAAGTTATGCACTTTGGTAGAAATAATATAAACGCAAACTATCTACTGAATGGTAGTGTTTTGGGGGTTTCCTTAATGGAGAAGGATCTGGGGGTTTTTGTAGATCACAAGTTGTCTAATGCCAGGCAGTGTCATTCTGTGGCTACTAAAGCAAATAAAGTGCTGTCTTGTATAAACAGGGCATTGACTCAAGGGATGAGAACATAATTTTGCCCCTTTATAGGTCCCTGGTAAGGCCTCACCTTGAGTATGGGGGGCAGTAACAGTGAGTATGCAGTGCAGTTTTGGGCTCCAGTCCTTAAGAAGGATATTAATGAGCTGGAGAGAGTGCAGAGACTGCAACTAAACTGGTTAAGGGGATGGAAGGGTTAAACTATGAGGTTAGACTGTCGAGGTTGGGGTTGTTTTCTCTGGAAAAGAGGCGCTTGCGAGGGGACATGATTACTCTGTACAAGTACATTAGAGGGGATTATAGGCAGATGGGGGATGTTCTTTTTTCCCATAAAAACAATCAGCGCACCAGAGGTCACCCCTTTAGATTAGAGGAACGGAGTTTCCATTTGAAGCAGCGTAGGTGGTTTTTCACGGTGAGGGCAGTGAGGGGGTTGGGGAATGCCCTTCCTAGTGATGTGGTAATGGCAGATTCTGTTAATGCCTTTAAGAGGGGCCTGGATGAGTTCTTGATCAATCAGAATATCCAAGGCTATTGTGATACTAATATCTACAGTTAGTACTAGTGGTTGTATTTATAGTTTATGTATGTGAGTGTATAGATTGGTAGGTGTGGGTTAGGTGTGCTGGGTTTACTTGGATGGGTTGAACTTGATGGACACTGGTCTTTTTTCAACCCTATGTAACTATGTAACTATGTAACTAAGGAAAGTCTCCCATAGGGCTCAATGGCACTCTGCAGCTCCAACCTGGCCCAAGGAAAGTCTCCCATAGGGCTCAATGGCACTCTGCAGCTCCAACCCGGCCCAAGGAAAGCCTCCCATAGGGCTCAATGGCACTCTGCAGCTCCAACCCGGCCCATGGAAAGTCTCCCATAGGGCTCAATGGCACTCTGCAGCTCCAACCCGACCCAAGGAAAGTCTCCCATAGGGCTCAATGGCACTCTGCAGCTCCAACCCGGCCCAAGGAAAGTCTCCCATAGGGCTCAATGGCACTCTGCAGCTCCAACCCGGCCCAAGGAAAGTCTCCCATAGGGCTCAATGGCACTCTGCAGCTCCAACCCGGCCCAAGGAAAGCCTCCCATAGGGCTCAATGGCACTCTGCAGCTCCAACCCGGCCCATGGAAAGTCTCCCATAGGGCTCAATGGCACTCTGCAGCTCCAACCCGACCCAAGGAAAGTCTCCCATAGGGCTCAATGGCACTCTGCAGCTCCAACCCGGCCCAAGGAAAGTCTCCCATAGGGCTCAATGGCACTCTGCAGCTCCAACCCGGCCCAAGGAAAGTCTCCCATAGGGCTCAATGGCACTCTGCAGCTCCAACCCGGCCCAAGGAAAGTCTCCCATAGGGCTCAATGGCACTCTGCAGCCCCAACCTGGCCCAAGGAAAGCCTCCCATAGGGCTCAATGGCACTCTGCAGCCCCAACCCGGCCCAAGGAAAGTCTCCCATAGGGATCAATGGCACTCTGCAGCCCCAACCCGGCCCAAGGAAAGTCTCCCATAGGGCTCAATGGCACTCTGCAGCTCCAACCCGGCCCAAGGAAAGTCTCCCTTAGGGCTCAATGGCACTCTGCAGCTCCAACCCGGCCCAAGGAAAGTCTCCCATAGGGCTCAATGGCACTCTGCAGCTCCAACCCGGCCCAAGGAAAGTCTCCCATAGGGCTCAATGGCACTCTGCAGCTCCAACCCGGCCCAAGGAAAGTCTCCCATAGGGCTCAATGGCACTCTGCAGCTCCAACCCAGCCCAAGGAAAGTCTCCCATAGGGCTCAATGGCACTCTGCAGCTCCAACCCGGCCCAAGGAAAGTCTCCCATAGGGCTCAATGGCACACTGCAGCTCCAACTTGGCCCAAGGAAAGTCACTATACCGAAGCTTGAACGAATTCAAAAAATTTCATACTCGGTGCAACAAATTTTGTGGCAAAGTACGAAAAAGTCATGCAAAGGTACGAAAAAGTTGCAGAGAATACACACAGTATGGTCAAATACGAATTAATTGTATTCGGAGCGATCGTACTTTGATGAAGAGGCCCCCTAGTCTTGTTTTTGCACACGTACAGTGATGTTTTGTATGATTGTGGTACGTTGTAAAAAAATTGGATAACTGAGCATCCCGTGGGTTTTGATTTTTATTTGAATTATTCTGTTTACTGTCCTTATATTCCGTACTGGTTTGCCACATTAAAGAAGAGGTGACCATAACATAATTTATGATTTTCACAAGTTTTTACTATTTCAGTAGATAGGGGACCAAAGGGTAAATTCCCGCTCTAGTAAAATATATTGGGCCTGTTGCTAGCAACATATCCAGGGAGATACAATGAGCTGGCTGTGTCAAGGCTAAAGGGGATTTTAGAGGGAATCGGCACATTAGTGATAAATTGGTGAGCAGTTTTTTTGATGAAAAACAAATACATTTTTAATTTTGCAGTTGTAGTAACCACATGTGCCTGTTTGCATTTACATTTTGTAATTAGAGATGGACAGAATCCAATATTCGGTTTGGGGTTCGGCCAAGATTCTGTCTTTGTCAGCAGAATTTGCCCGAATTCATGGTCCTGGCCAACCCGAATCCTTAAAACTTTTTCTCACACATGGACATTGAAATTTTTAATCCTATCCTAATTTACATATGCAAATCTCATGTGTTATTTTAAGTTACCACATCATTCAAACATGAAAATGAAACACGTACCTATTCATTTTCAAAGATGCACCCCCTAAATCACATGACATTCCATATTACCAATCAGAGTTCCCCATTCCATTGTATCAGAGAACTACTGCTGCTCCATAGGTGCTAAAAGAATCATCTGCCCCCCGGCTTGTATTTCTTAAATGCTTTTGTCTTTATTTCTATTTTCTTTAGCCCATTTACAAATGCATCAAAGCAGCTTTTCAATGGTAAGTAAGGATTGTGAGTAAAACATAGGCAATGAACCTTATTGAATAATGGAGGACTGATTCCTTTTGACCACAGACTGCTATTAGGCTTTGGGGAAAGTTTTCCCTTTCTTGTGCTCTAAAATAATGACGTAGGCTTTAGTAGAGTCTGGATCTTGGGTGGCCTCAGTCTAGTTAATCTTGGACATAACATGGCAATGGTTACCTGACTGG
This sequence comes from Xenopus tropicalis, assembly GCF_000004195.4. Taxonomy (NCBI): domain Eukaryota; kingdom Metazoa; phylum Chordata; class Amphibia; order Anura; family Pipidae; genus Xenopus; species Xenopus tropicalis. The sequence goes on from NC_030677.2 coordinate 4,406,847, forward strand.
CAAACTGTCCACAGTACAGCAACCAATTTTTTGCAATTTGGCCAGTCCATGGGGCATTGTGCACTAGTCACCGTCCTCTGCTCTCCATTTTATACAGAAGTCCATAACTACCTGGTACCTTACTGAATAGGCTTAGAAAATGTAAGTAGAGACAAATATATTGCCAGTCCATGCCCTTTGCATTTTTTGCAGGGTGAATAGTCCTCCCTCTAGTTCCCGTACATATGCACTTTCGTACGGGATGCTTGAACTCAAATAACTCAAATAACTTGAATAGTCTCCTCAGGTCAAGCTTCTGCACAGCACATCTGGTTTTCAGAGAACTGTTTAGGAAGGAGCAAAGTTAAGTATTTTTATCTTGAGTTGGCTTGCTTCTACATCATGACATTATTCAGTTACTGAAAGAAAAACGAGGCAAAGTAGATGAGAATTTATTGGTCATGATGAGCTGCTGGACCCTGAAAAGAGGTCCAGAACCCTAGAGCCCTAAACTACAAACTAAGAATTAGAATTCATTTTTAAAGAAGACAATGCACAGTGGATACAGAATGGTAATATTATTTCCTTAGCATGGAAAACATACATGGAGAAAAAAAGTTGCTTTCTTGGGAAAAATAGACAAAGATTTGTTGTTCTAAAGGCCAAGGAGTAAGACTCCTGGGCTGTTTCAAAACCATAGCTAATTCTGGTGAAAAAGATTATGGAATCCAACAATGTCTTTTCCACCATCCCAGAAACTCAGCAGCCCTGTAACAGTAACAAGACCCATGTCTTCAAAATTACCCAAAACAGTGCCATATTCTGATGTTATTCTGCTATCTAAAGGTTCAGTGTGTCTTGGAAGTTGTTGCTACGTGGTTGATTATTATTTAATTTTGATACAGAAAGCCCTGGATTTTATGTTACTATGCAAAACGAATCTTAACTACTAATCAGAATATTTATTATATATACACAAACAAACAAACACATATTATATATTTAATATTTACTTTAAATATTGGGTTAGTCCCTAAACTCGGGCACAAATCTTTAACACTAAAAGACTGTAGTAGTTTTAAGTTACTACATAAGCCCAAAAACTAAGGTGGATTATTTCTTGTCCAACTATAGTTTTCTTTTAAGTGTCACTGGGGGGGGGGGGGATTTATCAACATTCAAAACTTTTTTCAATTTATGGAAAAATTCAAATTATGGTTCAAAAAATGTCCAATATTTAATAAAGGAGAAAGAAAAGCATTTTGGAATTTTACTGCCAATTGATTAGCCACAATAGTGCAAGCTAGAACGCTATATTTATTCTGCAGAAAGCTTTACCTGCCTGAGTAACAGCCCTAAGAGCTCCCTCTGTTTGTTTAAGATAGCAGATGCCATTTTAGCTTGGTCTCAGTAGCTTCCTGCTGCAGCTCTGTCTGCTGGTAGCTCAAATTACACAGCAAAGTTCGAAAGGGGTAACAAATTATTATGGGAGAGCAGTAGAAGGGAGGGGGAGAGAGGAGCAACTTGAGCATGTTCATGTCTGAGAGCAGGAAGTCTGACACAGAAGAACACGTGTACAAAAAAGAAGAAAAAAATCCTGTGTTTCTTTTGACAGAGGACTCTGTTTCTGGCTTATGGCTGTATTTAAATAGACCTTTCTGATAAAGCTACTGAGTTCTTACCTTTCCTTCTCCTTTAAGTGCAAACAAATGTAAACTTGAATGTATAACTTTGGCATCTAAAGGTTTGTCAGTTTATGTAGAAGTATTTGTTCTAGACAAAGTCAAGCCATATTTTCAATTCAAATCTTCGAGGTTTTTTTCCATACTAATAAATAAGCAAGTATTCAAGTTTTTTTTTTTAAAAGTGAGTTTATTGAAATTAGAAAAAAAACCTCTCCAATTCACAAACTCACAAATGGATAGATAAGCGCAACTGAATTTATTACAAAGTTTTTTTTTAGATTTAAAAGACAGAGATAACAAACTTAGTAGAATTAAATCAGAATTGAATACAATATTTTCCCGATTTTGGGACTGCGGTTGGCATAGACTTTGAGTGGTGCACTATGAAAGCTTGATTCAGCTGGAGAGTTATTGAAAAATCACAAAATTGCAAGTTAATATAGAAGTTTCTGCTGCCATTTCTTTACAGATCAGTTACGGAGCTACAGACCCTTCCCTCAGTGACAGAGACACCTTCCCGTACTTTTTCCGGACAGTACAAAGAAAGAATGGACAGTATTTTGCTATAACACAATTACTGAAATATTTTGGTTGGACCTGGGTTGGAATTATTATAACTAATGATATAAATGGAGATAATGATTATCAACTGCTGACCAGATATCTCTCCAGTGAAGGCATCTGCATTGACTTCACAATAAAGATCCAGTCTCAAGTTACATATAACTATAAAGTGTTGTATGAAAAGATCATTCGTCAGTCCTCCACCGGTGTTCTTATCTTTTGTGGACCGGTTAATTGGAGAACTGCAGTGAAATTAGGGCAGGTATTAGATATATTCAGTAACAAGACTTTCATCTTTAATTCTGACTGGTTATATAATAGTGACATTATCAATTATGCACATGGTTTATTGAACGGAAGTTTAGCTTTTATGCCCAATTTCATAGACTACAATAATGGTTACAATTTCAGTGTAGAGAGTATTCAGCCATCGAATTATCCAGAAGACAAGTTGCTAGAAGGTATCTGGGTCCAACACTTTTCCTGCAAATTAGAAAACATGAGCGCACATTTCTTAGATTTGTTAAAAGACCATCCTAATTGCACAGGGAAGGAACGAATCACAGATATTAAAGGCTTTACTGAGACATTTCATACTAAGAGTATGCTTCTTGCAGTTGAAGCGCTGTCTGTAGCGAGTAGCAAGTTGCATTTGAAGCACAACTCCCTTAATGAGCAAAGTTCTGGAAAAGAAAGGAAGGTGATGGATATTAAGTATCAGGTAAGTGGCAATGGGTGTAATGTCATACATGGGGTCAGATTCAATTCAGTGAGAAAAAGGTTTAAACCCATGGATGAGATTCAATTTGTGATGCAAAATTTGTGAATTCAATTCAGATAAACTTATCCCAAAGTGAAGCCTCTGTTGAAGTCTATGGGGAAAACTGGAACTGAATTAGGAGAAAAGTTCTTTTTTTGTCCATAAGTTTTCATGTAATAACTTTTTCTCACTAAGTTGAATCTGGCCCATTATGTAAAAATGTGTCTGATTATTTTTTTTATATTATTTTGAGCACAATAAAGAGGGGAGTATTCTGGAACTGGGATCTAGACTCTTCCTTTGCAGTGCTGGGAGATTGCTTTCCTGTTATTATCTTAAAGGAGTGAATAAAAGTTGGATTCCTCTGGGTAAAATTGTTTTTTTTTCTCTAACAAAACAAAACCTTAAACCCTGCTGTGCAGCAACATCAGGGCTGTATTCTTAAAGCAATATTGCACAATAAAACTTTTCAGGCTTCCCCATGTTCACTGACGGATAAAAATAGTAGTATCAGTAATGTGAGATGTAACGTATGAATACAATGAGCACTAGATGTTTGGTAAAGTTGGATTCTTTCAAAATGACATGATGGAGCTGGATTGTAATGGGAGCATGTGTAATACCCAAGTATGGGTTAGTATTGCAATAAAGTCGTCCATTTTCAAATGTACATTAAACAAACGGTTGACACAAAAATAAAGTAAAACTGTCAGTGGGTTTTCCAAAATGGACATGTGAAATAAAATCCATTAGCTGGACACAACATAGATCCAAATCTTATTAAAAATCCTTTTGCTTTGACCTTTTATATTGGTTCCCCAAGTGAACTACATTTTTAATTTTACATACGCAAAATCAAAACAATGACGAATATCTAACTTGCCCTTTATAGTTTCAGCACCGGCTGAAAGAAGTGCAGTTTCCATACCAAGGGCGGTTATTGAACTATTTTAATGAAGACAGAGAGTTTGTCTCTCCCTATCAGATCTTTAATTTCTATGGTACATCAATTACATCTGTAGCTGAGAGCAGAGTCGGACTGTACGTACCCTGGGCTCCATTAGACCAGAAACTCAATATCACACTGGATGCAATCAAATGGAAAACAACAAATAACAAGGTAGGCAAATACTTTTCCATATTTCCATTTTATATGACAATGTACCAATAAACATTCACAGTGAAATACTGTATTTTAGCAGAGCCCCTACCCACATTATTCTTATAAACCATGAATGTCCCAAATGTGACTGCTTGTCTGTAGATATAACAACATCCACTGTCCCAACTAAAAGTAAAGGATAATGTGGGACTATATTTCAATCCATCTAGTGCTGGGCTAAGGTCATGTTAATGAAAACTGACAAACTGAATTGACAGCAGAATGTCGTTACGTACCCATAGAATGTTTATCATTTTAAATTGTTTAATTTTAGATCCCAAGAGCTCAATGTTCAGACAACTGTCTCCCCGGCTTTAGGAAGGCACCAAGGCCCAGAGCCCAGTCCTGCTGTTATGACTGTGTCCAGTGTTCCGAGGGGGAGATCTCCAATATAACTGGTATAAATGTGTGTAGAAGACTATCAAGTAACCCTTTCCCATGTTTAAAGTGAATCATAGAGACTTGAAAGCTCACTTTAGTGAAGCCTGGAAATGTAGAACAATAAAGTGAGTTGGGGAGAGCCAAGGAGAGAAATGAGTTAGAGAGGAAGCTGGAGGAAAAAGGCAAGAAATATCTCCATAAAAACTAATGCTGATAAGAAAGATAGGGAAACATGACAACTCAAAGTTGATGTGTTTTAACCCACAATGCAGAATTGTTAAGTTGCCTCAGTAGCAACTTATGTAAGATGTGACAATACATGAAATAAAGGGGATGTAAACCCTGCATCATAGCACTGATCAACCAAACTTTACTCAGTTGTTGCTTCAATTGCAGGAACAGAGAACAGGGAGCAAGGTTTAAGGTCCCCATACACGTTAAGATTCGCTCGCTTGGCGAGCGGATCTTCACCCGATATCCCAACCCATGGGTGGGCGATATCGAGGAGTGTGTAGGCTAATTCAAATTATATTGGCGACAATGGGGCAGTCGGTTTGGGGACCATATCAATGAGCCGATGCGGTCCCCAATCCGACTGAATTTTCTAACCTGGCCGATCAATATTTGGCCAATTTCAGGCCAGATATCGGTCAGGCAGGCCCCTCGTTTCTGCCCCTACACAGGCCGATAAGCTGCCGAATCTGTCCAAGGGACCCATATTGGCAGCTACAATCGGCCTGTGTATGGGGACCTTTACTCACATCAGCTGGGACTCTCATTGGAGGATTCTTTTGCATTTCAATGCTGCCAATGCGGGCACTGGGGAGCCTGAAAAGTTTTATTGTGCAATATTGCTTTAAGAATACAACCCTGATGTTGCTGGACTACAGCTCCCAGCATGCCTCACCCATCATTATATGTTACAATATTTTGGGATTTGTAGTCCAGCAACAACTGAGTAACATTTGGTTGAGCCGCGCTGTGCAGCAGGGTCTAGTGTCCCTTTAAGAGACATGTTCCCATAGTCCCTTGGGGCTTGTCAGGCAGGGTTTTCAAGGTGGACCTTAAACGCATGGCTGACAAGTAGAATGGGGCACAAGCTAGTAGATAGGAAAAAGCTATTTCCAAGCACCATCTACATGGATATGGACTATTCATAGGCTTTTGGTTTATGGACAATTCTTTTTTTATGTATGTTTTATTGGGTTATTTTGAACATAAGGGTGTTAAATAAAGAAAAATATGAAATTTTCATATCTCTAATCAGAGCAAGAGATAATGAAAGAGGAGATAACAAAGCAGGAAAGAAATATAAAAGGAAAGAGGAAGCTTAGTAAAGGGGCAAAAGAGAAAAAAATGTATAGAAAGGCTGCGTAATACAGATAAACCTAAGGTGTTCCGTAAAATATAAAGTATAGTATTTCCTTAAAGTGCGGGATCAACCAGACTTTGAGAAACAGGTATATAATGGAGTTAAATGTCATAGAAAAGTATCCTAATGTGGCCAATATATCCTTGACCTTTTTTTTAGTTTTCCAGACTTTTTCTAGGTATATGTATACATACATGCAATATTTATGGACTTTAAAAGACCTTATGTTTTGACCTTTATTATCACCTTTACAATAAAGGGGTCCACATTGTATCGCCAGTTCTTCAACATACATTGGATTTATGCACCCCTATAACTCAATTAAGATTATTATATAGGTAATTAGTAACATTTTTGTTTGCAGAGTTGGGCATGTATATGTATATTTAATGAATTATTTAATTAATTGTCACCTTTACAGACAGTGAAAACTGCATCAGATGCCCAAGCATGGAATGGCCCAATAACAATAGGACTAATTGTATTGCAAGAACAGAAGACTTTCTCTCATTAACAAATGATGTGATTTCAGTGTTTTTTTCATCAGTTTCTCTTCTCCTTTTTGTTATAACTCTTCTCATATTGGGAGTCTTTATTTCACACCAAGACACCCCCATAGTGAGAGCCAACAACCGGAGCCTGAGCTTCCTCCTCCTTGTCTCCATCAAGCTGAGCTTCCTCAGTGTGTTTCTGTTCCTCGGTCGCCCTGTGGATATAACCTGCATGCTGCGCATCATCACTTTTGGAATCACCTTCTCCATAGCTGTCTCTTCTCTCCTGGCCAAGACTATCATGGTTTGTGTTGCTTTCAAAGCCACCAAGCCAGGGAGCTCATGGAGAAAATGGCTGGGAGTCAAACTGTCCAATTCTGTAGTCTTGTTCTGCTCATCCATTCAAATAATCATCTGCATGACTTGGTTGGCCATTTCTCCTCCCTTTCAGGAACTGGACATTCACACTTCCCCTGGAACCATCATCATTCAGTGCAATGAGGGCTCAGCTATTGGCTTTTACTCAGTTATTGGGTATATGGGGCTTCTGGCAGCTGTTAGTTTTGTTTTAGCATTTTTAGCTCGGAGCTTACCGGACAGTTTTAATGAGGCCAAGTACATCACTTTCAGCATGCTGCTCTTCTGCAGTGTTTGGATCACAATGATCCCGGCCTATCTGAGCACCAAAGGCAAAAACACTGTGTGTGTGGAGTTATTTGCCATACTCACCTCAAGCGCTGGCCTTTTAGGCTGTATATTTTTGCCAAAATGTTATGCCATTTTGTTAAGACCTGAAAAGAACACAAAATCCCATTTATTTGCAAACAAATCCCAGTAAAGTATAAAATGTTAATAGGTTAATGTTATTAAAGACTGCTTGATTAAGGACTTTGTGTACATCTGTGCCATCTATCACCAAGACCAATTCAGTTCTACACACTGCATTGCTTTAATGCAGAATTTGAACAGGTCTCTGCACTTCATTAGGTGAAGAGACCTGTGGCTACTTCCACAAATACAATGCTGACTGCGTTTGGCAGTGGATGAATGTAGACCCTGCCCCTACCTATCTCCTCATTGGCATGGATCGTATGTACAAATCTATAGATCACGGTGGACTAAGTATACCCAATATTAAATAACTATAAGAAAGCTACTATATACTATAATACTATATTGATCCACAGAAATATGGGTTGGGAAAATGATACACAAAAATTGTGGCTAGAAATTGAAAATGACATGCCACAGCATAATACTGTACATAATTCTGTAGGCATCCCAAGATTTGGGCCCCTTAGGTTGGGTTTCTCCTTTAGACAGGCACCAGAGGGTGGCCTTGTGGGATATGGACACCTAAGGGTGGTCCTAGCTGTTTGTTTGTGAAAAGGGTGTTTCCCTGTTATTCAGCAGCAACCACTAGGTGGCAGTGTGCTGCAATATAAAAAGAGGTGACACACATCATGTGTAAGGTCTTTAGTACTGGGACCCCCCTCTGTAAGAGGTTAACTACAGGCTCCAGTTATAGAGTTCTCAGAGATCTGTTATAATCACTCTAGGAGTGAGAGAATAGACAGAGTATCTAGAAAGGACAGTCTGAAGCCCCAACAGGTGATAAATGAGGTTAAGACCTCCTGGTATTACTGGCTGGAGTTCAGTTACACTAAGTGGCCAGCTCAGGTGGTAGCTAGGGACCACAGAAAGGAGATTGCCTAAGCGAGAGGGTCTTCTTGGCGTGAGTACCGGGGAGAGCCCTAAGGGAGAGTCTCTTGGTGGGAGTATTGGAGAGAGCCCTAAGGGAGAGTCTCTTGGTGGGAGTATTGGGGAGAGCCCTAAGGGAGTGTATCTTGGTGGGAGTATTGGGGAGAGCCCTAAGAGAGGGTCTTCTGGCATGAGTACCAGGGAGAACTCCTAGGAAAGGATCTCTTGGTGGGAGTACTGGAGAATAAGCCTAAGCGAGAGGGTCTCCTGAGGGAAGTAAGGAGAAAGTACCTGAACCTGCATGTCATACTACTGGATACTGTGTGTGAATACAATAAACAAGTTCATCTGGTTAATCAGCACTTCCAGTCTCCTGGTCAATTCCTCAAGGTTTGGATCCTCAGCTGCCTGGTAAGCAACTACCCCAAGGGGGGCAAGGTCCCAGGAGTTGCAGGGAGTCCATACACAAGGAGGACTGTACAGAGTTACCTATGGAGGGGTGTTACAGTTCAACCTGTCCCTACCCTGGGTGGAGGCACGCCAGTAATATTGTACCTGCTCACCCATAGTAAGTGGGGGCACAGGGCTCCTGTAGCGCCACACGCATATGATTGCATGGTAGAAGTAAGCCTAAGCCAAAATAGGGCTACAATACTTAATAGGCCTTAGTACCCTATCCAGAATTGAAACTCCCGGCTTTATCTACAACTTTATACACAATCCAAACCAGGAAACAGGTAATGTCTCACACTATCATGTAGAAAACACAATCTTTAATTTTTTAAATGGATTGGGGAGGGTATTATGAAAATCGTTGATATATGTGATCTGCACTGGGACTTTGAGAAGGAGACGAAGCCAAGTACATATTGAAAGATCCGGAATTCAAACAACTTTAAAATTGTCCACTTAACACAGACACCTACTATTACCTAATATTTATACCACAGACTGGACAATTCCTTAAAAAGATTTAAAAAGACAAGTAAGCCTTGGCATGTGTTTTACCAGTGGCTTTCTCAAAAGGCATCTCCATTTCCCTTATTATACTAACATTATGTAAGTAACAACAGCATCAAGGGGGTGATTTATCAAAGTTCGAATTCCAATTTTTTTTTTACAATTCCAATTTTTTTTACATAAATGGAGAGCGAGAAAAGAAAGAAAGAAAGAAATGGCATAAGAAATGAAAGATACTGCAGAAGAAGTGATTACAAGACCAAAATTATAGTAGAGAGATGGACAAAAAGGTAAGAGCGGAAGAGAGAATAGTAAGAAAACTTTTACACAGGGCTTGAATAAAAGAAGAAAGCCAAAAAGGGTGTGAGAAGAAAACTGAGTAAAGAGAGAAATAACTAAGCAAAAAATAGTTGACCGGCACAACGAGTGTAATACAAGCGGGGCTTATCCCCTGCGGGTTTATTAAAAAAATAGCAGCAATGTTTCGGGGGCGTACCCCTTCGTCAGGTACAATTTTTAAACCCCCAGATACACCAACAAGTGCGTCCGCTCCACCATGTGGCCAGACCAATATAAATACATACTACTGATTTTGATTTATTCTAGTGACCTACTCCGGTAACGCGGCATAATTCTAGATCACATATTGCGACATAGTATGATACAAAAGCAGGTAACATTCTTCTACCCACTTTTTTATAAAGTCCAAATTCATTCTATTTATATTAAGCATCATCTAAACAAAATGGTTCATGAGTATTGAGAGTATTAATCTATATAGCTTGACACTGGAGGAGTAATAACTTCCTATCACCTCCACAGGAAGGCATCTTGACCTCTTCTAGTACCACCTCAACCCATCTCAGACTAGAACTATTGTGTCTCTGCTCGTAAAAATGTTTATCTATTGCTGTGTGCGTCTTAATTTCCTCAGGGTCATAGTTAGTTATAGAATATTTTTGTTCTCCAATCCTAATACTCACCGTCCTAATGGTCTGCCCTATGTACATTTTGCCACTTGGGCAATTATGCCCATAAATCACATATTATGAGTTACATGTGATATATTGCTTTATATGGAGTTTTTTACCCATTAGGGCAGGGATCCCCAACCTTTTATACCCGTGAGCCACATTTAAGTGAAAAAGTGTTGGGGAGCAACACAAGCATGAAAAAGGTTCCTTGGAGTAGCAATAAGAGCTATAATTGCCTACTTAATAGCCCCTTTGTGGACTGGTAGTCTACAGAAGGCTCTGTTGGCATTATACTTGGTTTTTATGCAACCAAAATTTGTCTCCTTACCAGAAATTCAAAAATGAGCACCTGCTTTGAGGCCACTGGGAGCAACATCCAAGGGGTTGGGGAGCAACATGTTGCTTACGAGCCACTGGTTGGGGATCACTGCATTAGGGAATGGGTAATATATGAGCCCTTAATAGGAGTTACAATTACTGCAATGGGAAAGTACTCCACACATGATCTTAAAAGTCTAGTTCTAGTGATGAGCGATTTTTTTCACCAGGTATGGATTCGCAGAGAATTTCCGCATTTAGCCATTGGCGAATTATTTTGCGAAACTTCTGTGAAAATTCGCAGCGGAAAAATTTGTTGCACATCAAATTGGGTGCATAAAAAAAGGGCGCAGTCGTGTCAAATTGGGCGCAGCCACATCAAAAAACACGGATGACAATGTATTTTAGGCAGTGGGTGCAAGAAATGGATACGGGGATGTTCAGTAATAAGAAAATCCCTATTATTTTTAGTTATAATCCCTGACTCTAATGCACAATAAACCAGATCAACCCATCTCTTTATATCCCATGTAGGATCATTCTGCAATTTGAAGTAATGCTCAGTATTATTTACCTGTCTCTGTGCTTCATTAATATAGACACAAAGATTCATGGAAGCAATGCCATCGTCCTCGTCAGCTTTATTGTATGTATGTATGTATGTATGTATAATTTTATTTATAAAGCGCTACTTATGTACGCAGCGCTGTACAGTAGAAAACATTAATACAAACAGGGGGTTAATAAGATAAAAGATAAATACAAAGTATAACAATAAATACAAATAAATACAAGATACAGTTACAGTTGCAATAAGTTAAGAGTCAAAGACACAAGAGGATGGAGGTCCCTGCCCCGTAGAGCTTACAATCTATATGGGAGGGGTAACTAACAGACACAAATAGGCAAATATAAGTGCTGTAGGTCACAGTGGGTGACACTACAATATAAGTGCTATTTCCCAGATCAGGTGCTGGGTGAGTGCTCTAAAAGGGAGTCTTTTAGTTTGGTTTTAAAAAGACTGTGGGAGGATTCTCTCCGGAGGAAATAAGGGAAGGCATTCCAAATGTAAGGGGCAGCCAGGCAGAAGGGTTTAAGGCGGGAAACCGCAGTAGTAGTGGGGGGCGCAACCAAACGATTGCTCTGCGAGGAACGAAGGAGTCGGCCGGGAACGTACGGAGACACAAGGGAAGAGATGTAGTAAGGAGCAGAGGAGTCAGCCAGGAACGTACGGAGACACAAGGGAAGAGATGTAGTGAGGAGCAGAGGAGTCGGCCAGGAACGTACGGAGACAAAAGGGAAGAGATGTAGTGAGGAGCAGAGGAGTCGGCCAGGAACGTACGGAGACACAAGGGAAGAGATGTAGTGAGGAGCAGAGGAGTCGGCCAGGAACGTACAGAGACAAAAGGGAAGAGATGTAGTGAGGAGCAGAGGAGTCGGCCAGGAACGTACGGAGACACAAGGGAAGAGATGTAGTGAGGAGCAGAGGAGTCGGCCAGGAACGTACGGAGACACAAGGGAAGAGATGTAGTGAGGAGCAGAGGAGTCGGCCAGGAACGTACGGAGACAAAAGGGAAGAGATGTAGTGAGGAGCAGAGGAGTCGGCCAGGAACGTACGGAGACACAAGGGAAGGGATGTAGTGAGGAGCAGAGGAATGGAGGGCTTTGAAGGTTAAGAGAAGGAGTTTGTAAGATATTCTTTGTTTGATAGGAAGCCACGATAAGGACTTTAGCAGGGGAAGGGCCTGAACTCTCCTGGATGAGAGGAGGAGAATTGTGGCAGCAGTATTTAATATAGACTGTAGGGGGGAAAGATGGGAGTTAGGGAGGCTACAGTTAGCAGGTTACAGTAGTCCAGTCGTGACAGGATGAGAGCATGCATGAGCAGCCTAGCTGTTACAGTAGAAAGAAAGGGATGGATTTTGGCAATATTGCGTAAGAAAAGGTGACAGGTTTTGACAGTGGAGTTAATGAGGTTAGAAAAGGAGAGACTGGAGTCAAAGATCCCCCCAAACAACGCTCTGAATCGACAGGGTTGATGAGGGTGCCATCAATAGAGATAGAAAAGGGGGGGTAGGACCAGGCTTAGGCGGAAAAATCATTAGTTCAGTTTTTGTTAGGTTGAGTTTGAGGTGGCGTTGGTTCATCCAGTTAGAGATAGCCAGGAGGCAGTTAGAGATTTGAGTCTCAGTTTCAACTGTTAATAAAGGGGTCGACAAATACATTTGGATATCATCAGCATACAGATGGGATTTGAAGCCAAATGAATGGATAAGATCTCCCAAAGACAGCGTGTAAAGGGAGAACAACAATGGCCCAAGTACAGAGCCTTGGGGTACCCCCACATTAAGTATAGAGCCTTGGGGCACCCCCACATTAAGAGGAACTGGAGATGATGTGTTGTTAGCATAGGAGACAGTGAATGAACGGTTAGAGAGGTAAGAAGAGACCCAGGATGCAGCCTGACTGCGGAGACCAATCGAATGCAGAATTTGCATCAGGAGGGAGTGGTCAACCGTATCAAACGCAGCCGATAGATCTAGAAGGATTAATATAGAGAAGTGATCTTTGGCTTTGGCACCTGAAGATCGTTTGTAACTCTGCACAACGCTGTCTCAGTAGAGTGCGCAGGCCGAAAACCAGATTGCAGCGGGTCTAATAAATTATGGGCGTTAAGGAAGTTAGTAATACGGGAGAAGACAATGCGCTCTAATTGCAATAGCAGCAAAGCAATACAATTCTGTTCTAGATACATTCTGTTTCAATCCATGAGTATATTGTGTCCATAGACTCTCTGCCTCATGTAGCACCACCCCACAAACATTGTTAAAGCAGTGTTAGTCACATCAGGAATACAATCACTTTTATGTTTAAACTTAACACAAATGTTAATTTTATCTTTAAATGTAAAAATATCACCAAAATGTAGTTTCAATTTTATCCTTCTGATAAACTTAAAAAAAGTCCTTTTTTCACTCAAAGAATTTAGTCTAGTAAGGGAAAATGAAGCCAAGACCCTTATTAATAAGGTTCCTTCTTCTTACTGAGGTGTTCTGACCATAATTCCGTATCAGTTGCCTCATATGGGTGAGTAGTCTCATTCATGGACAAAATAATTGCCACGGTATTGGCTTCCCTTAGGACCTCCGCTGGACACCTTCACCTGTGTCAATGCTTCCTGTGGTGCTTGAAACCTGGAGCTCCAGAGGCAGTAATTTAGAGGATCTGTCTTAGAACAAGTGGTAGGGATCAACACCAGTGTTCTTTTTCCAGCATAGACAGGCAGGAGGAGACTCAGGCATTGGGAGAAAGGGGCCAGGCCAGGGAATATAGTGGCACAGGAAGCATCAATGGAGGCAGAGGTGTCTAGTGGAGAAGGTTTAGCAGCCAACATTGTTTTAATTCTTAACTGATGCTTTAGAAAAAGTCCCTGCTGTTTGGTTTAAGAAGTATCTGGGGAGCCTCTCAGCCAAAATTGTCATATGAAACCTTAAATGTGCCATTTGAAGAAGGAGGCCTTGGCTTATCAGATTTGCATTATATTGCCTCTCAACTTTCATATATACATTCATGGTTCCATTATAAAGAAGAGGATCCACTGATCCAGATTCAGGCTCAGTTGGTTGACTGGTTGGAAGTGATCCCATATAGAGGGGTACCCGCCACTGACATTACAGTCCCCATTACCTGCATGGCAATAGATAGTCAAGACAGCAACATTTACCTACCCATTCATATCTGGTAATGCGCCACTGTGCACAAATCTCAAGCATTTTAGTAGCCTGGACTCACAAGAGGAGATCTGACTCTGTGGGATTCAATGGAATGGAGTTGCAGACTGCCATCTCCGGTTCAGACACCATTAGTGGAGTATTCAGCTGAGTCATTCAAGTCAAGCTCAGTTTGGCTCAGCTTATTCTTCCGCTTCTTCTTCTTCTTCTTCTTATTCTTAGCGCCCCCTATTTTCTAAACACTACTCCTCCTACAGTTTTAGGGGTACAACACCCAAACTCCCCATACATCTTCGCCCTATATTGGAGCAGGTTGTGCTTTTCTAAGCGATTGCTCCCCCTGTCTTTTTGTGGTGCCGCTCCGAACCCCCCAATTTTCCCATTGACTTTGACAGGGAAGATTTTCAAACTGCTGCCACACTTACAGCTTTGAAGCTACACCCCCCAAACTTGAATAACATAATCATGGGGTCACCCCGAATGAAGCAGCAACATTTGTTGGATGACCCAATGTGGGAGGGGCCAACAACAGCCAATCAAATTTTAATCATTGACTTTTATGGGGAAATTGAAACTGCTGCCAATCCTACAGCTTTGAGGCAACACTCCCCAAACTTGAATCACATAGTCATGGGCTCAGCCTGAATGAAAATAGGATGATTATTGGATGCCCAAAAGTGGGTGGAGCTGTGAACCGCCAATCAGATTTTACCTATTGATTTGGCGGAAATTCAACCTGCTGCCATTCTCACAGTAATAACGTCGGGGTCCCCAAACTTTTTACACTTGGTCACTAGGGGACTGCAGTTTAAGTTTTGAAAAGTGGGTGGAGCCACCAACAGCCAATCAAATTTCACCTATTGATTTTTATTGGTTTGATGCCAGATTTTCCAAACTTTGCACAGTCAGTCACTGGGTGACTATGCATTCAGGTTTTTTTTAAAAAAAACAAACCCCACAAAGTGGGAGGGGCCAACAGCAGCCAATCATATTGTACCCATTGACTTTTATGTGGAAATTGAAACTGCTGCCAAACTTACAGCTTTGAGGCTACACTCCCCAAACTTGAATCACACAGTCATGGGCTCAGCTTGAATGAAAATAGGATGATTGTTGGATGCCCAAAAGTGGGCGGAGATGTGAACAGCCAATCAGATTTTACCTATTCACTTGGCAGAAATCCAACCTGCTGCCATTCTCACAGTAATAACGCCGGGGTCCCCAAACTTTGCAGAGTTAGGCACCAGGTAACTGTGGTTCAAGGTAAGAAAAAGTGGGCGGAGCCACCAACAGCCAATCAGAGTTTACCTATTGACTTTCAATTGGGAAATCCAACCTGCTGCCATTCTCACAGTACTAACACCAGGGTCCCCAAACTTTTCACAGTTGGTCACTAGGGGACTGCAATTTTAGTTTGTAAAAGTGGGCGGTGCCACCAACAACCAATCAGATTTCACCTATTGATTTTTATTGGTTTGTTGCCAGGGTTCCCAAACTTTGCATAGTCAGACACTGGGTTACTATGCATTTAAGATTTTTTTTGTAAGTGGGTGGACACACCAACAGCTAATCAGATTTTACCTATTGACTCTAATTGGGGAAATTCAACCTGCTGCCATTCTGACAGTACTAACACCAGGGTCCCCAAACTTTTCACAGTTGGTCACTAGAGGATTACAGTTTTAGTTTTGAAAAAGTGGGCGGGGCCACCAACAGCCAATCAGATTTCACCTATGGAATTTTATTGGTTTGATGCCAGAGTTCGCAAACTTTGCACAGTCAGTCACTGCGTGACTTTGTACTCAAGGTTAGAAAAAGTGGGCAGGGCCGCCAAAAGCCAATCACATTTCTTTCATTGTTTTCAGTGGGAAAATTTTAACTGCTGCCATTCTCACATGTTTAATGTCAGGGTCCCCAAACTTTGCACAGTTTGTCACTAGGTGACTATGTTTCAAGTTTAGAAAAGTGGGTGGGGCCAACAACAACCAATTAGATTTCACCTATAGACTTCATATGTTTAAATTTAAACTGCGGCCATTCTTTAAATATTAATACTAAGGTCTCCAAACTTTGCAGAGCTAGTCACCTGGTAACTGCAGTTCAGAGTTAGAAAAAGTGGGTGGAGCCAACGACAGCCAATCAGATTTTACCTATTGATTTTCAATGGGAAATTCAACCTGCTGCCATTCTCACAGTATTAACACCAGGGTCACTAGGGAACTGCATTTTTAGGTTTTAAAAAGTGGGTGGAGCCACCAACAGCCAATCAGACTTCACCTATTGATTTTTTTTGGTTTATATTTAAAATGTTGCTTTGCTCACACTATTTATGTCAGGGTTCCTAAACAAGTGGGAGGAGCCATCAACAGCCAATCCATTTCCACCCATTAGATTTCCTTGGTTTATATTTAAACTGATGCCATTATTTAAATATTAATTCCAGGGTTGTTAAAGTTTCCAGAGTTAGTCATTGGGTATTTGCCATTCAAAGTTAGAAAAAAGTGGGCGGAGCCACCAACATCCATTAACATTTCACCTATTTACTTTCAATGGTGAAGTGTAAAATGCTGTCAGCCTCACAATGAATGCCCCAAAATTTGCAAAGTTGGTCACTGGGGGACTGCAGTTCAAAAATAGGAAAAGTAGGTTGGGCCACTAACAGCCAATCAGATTTCATCCATTGAATTTTATTGGTTTAAATTTAAAATGCTGTCATTCTCAAACTATTTATGCCAGGGTGCCCACTGTTTGTCACTGGGTGACTTCGACTCAAGGTTAGAAAAAGTGGGTGGAACCACCAATCACAATTCACCTATTGACTTTTATTGGTGTAATTGCTGCCGTTCTTTAACTATTAATCCTAGAGTCCCTAAACTTCGCAGAGTTAGTCACTGGGTAACTGCAGTTCCAGGTTAGAAAAAGGGGGTGGAGCCACCAACCGCCAATCAGATGTTGTTGACTTTCAGTGGGGAAATTTAAGTTGCTGCCATTCAGACACTATTAAAACCAGGGTCCCCAAACTTTGCACAGTGGTTTTTACTGTATAACTGGGGTCCATGGTCAGAGAAAGTGGGCAGAGCCCATTCAGTGACTTCATGTTTTTCAACCCAACATGAAGGTTGTTCTCAAACTTCCCTTTCTAGTTTATCTTGTCATCTAGATCCAAATGAAAAAAACATGAACAAATTAAAATGTGGAACTAAAATGAAAAAGCACGAAAACTCCGAATTTTGGTGGTTTTTAAATTTTTCCATTAATCTTGTGGACTTAAAAATGAAAGAAAACCCCCAAAAACTCTCATTGACTTCTACATGACCTCAACAACTTCTTGATGGTGACGTTTTGTTTTTTGCGGTTTATATGCTAAGAAAGTATGAAAAAGAAATGAGTTAGCAAACGTTTTAGTGCAAAAAAACACTAATCATGAAAAAAAAAATACAAACATTTGTAAATGCCATTTTATGTCTATATATAGGGATCAACCTCTATTTGGGACAAATTGATTAATTTAAAATGTACAGTATGCATCAGTACTACAAGTAGCCACAAATACTAGCCATGATGAGCTTGTCTAGGAATGACACTTGCACTACATGTAGACTGTTCAAAGCAGATTTCCTTAATTTTGCATTCTAAAATATTACATGAATAGTAGATGAATAGTAGTAGGAGTCAATATTTATTGGTTTTACCAGACCTTGCTTATGTTCTTTTTTATAAACTTAGCAGATAATATTAACATATGTAACAATAGCATATGTGACAATATAAATTTGTGGCCTGATGTTCTCCTAAATGGGATTTTAATATGTATTGTATGTAACCATTGTGTATTTTGCATAATGGAACTGGTAATAAATCAATAACTACCTGGAGTTATGTTCAAATAAACAAGATTTTGTGTTTAATTCAGGTCTAAACATAATTACATAACATTTGGGCAGAAATATACAGGCTAAAAGGCCCGCGCTTGAGGTGAGTATGGCAAATATCTCCACACACACAGTGTTTTTGCCTTTGGTGCTCAGATAGGCCGGGATCATTGTGATCCAAACACTGCAGAAGAGCAGCATGCTGAAAGTGATGTACTTGGCCTCATTAAAACTGTCCGGTAAGCTCCGAGCTAAAAATGCTAAAACAAAACTAACAGCTGCCAGAAGCCCCATATACCCAATAACTGAGTAAAAGCCAATAGCTGAGCCCTCATTGCACTGAATGATGATGGTTCCAGGGGAAGTGTGAATGTCCAGTTCCTGAAAGGGAGGAGAAATGGCCAACCAAGTCATGCAGATGATTATTTGAATGGATGAGCAGAACAAGACTACAGAATTGGACAGTTTGACTCCCAGCCATTTTCTCCATGAGCTCCCTGGCTTGGTGGCTTTGAAAGCAACACAAACCATGATAGTCTTGGCCAGGAGAGAAGAGACAGCTATGGAGAAGGTGATTCCAAAAGTGATGATGCGCAGCATGCAGGTTATATCCACAGGGCGACCGAGGAACAGAAACACACTGAGGAAGCTCAGCTTGATGGAGACAAGGAGGAGGAAGCTCAGGCTCCGGTTGTTGGCTCTCACTATGGGGGAGTCTCGGTAAGAAATGAAGACTCCCAGTATTAACAGAGTTATAAGAAAGAAGAGAACTGAGATTGATGAAAAAATAATAGAAATCACATCATTTGTGTAGGAGAGAAATTGTTCTGTTCTTGCAATACACTGATTCTTATTCTCATTGGGCCATTCCATGTCTGAGCATCTGAAGCAGCTTATGCTGTCTATAAAGATGGAAGATAGTGTACAATAAGAGTATATACATATGGAATATGGTCACCTTTAATCAATTTTGCATTGCTGCTACTTGTGCAAATACTGCAAAATTATCTATGTAGATATCTATGTAGATAGATATGAACAAGACATTTTGTGTATTCTGCAAATAGATTTAGGTTAATGCAATGAGTGAAATACACACACAAATAAAACAAAAATATGACATCTATAAATAATGATTGTACATTAGAGAAATGTTCTATTTAGCCAAAAATGTCAAATAAGATTGAAAAAATGTTTTTGCCATTTAAACAAGAAATTAAATTACTATATTTTAGGACCTTCTGCCATATATATTTTCCATTAATGAATTACTCAGGAGGAAGTTAAAAATAGGACTAGAAGGCATAAAGGCAAGCATAGGTCCAGGACCAGACATTATGCACCCCAGGTATAGAAATTATATTAGCTCTGTGATTGGCAAACCAGTTTGCTGGCATGGTGCCAAGGGATTGGTGAATTGCCGATATGGCACCACTGTTCCACAAGGGATTCTGTTCTCAGCCTGAAAACTATAGTCCTGTTAGTCTGATTTATATATATATATATATATATATATATATATATATATATATGCTTGTGTGTTGATAGCTCTGTGTAGGTGTGTATATAAGTGCACTGGGGGTCCTTTGAAACAGGTTGAACTTGATAGACTTTTATCTTTTTTAATACAAATGCAACTATAGCCAATGAAACTGTACTCTATATATACTATGTGTACCAGTTGAATTGGAGATCTCTCCCTCAGAACATGGGACACAGTCATAACAGCAGGACTGGGCTCCGGGCCTTGGTGCCTTCCTGAAGCCGGGGAGACAGTTGTCTGAGCATTGAGCTCTTGGGATCTAAAATGATGAGAGTTGTAATGTAAAAACCAGTCATCATTATTACACTATTCTAAAGGAGAACTATTTTTAAATAATATTTCTGTAGTGTCAAAAAGAAAAAGTTAAGGCAAATATTCGATCATTTACAGCATTTAGACATTATGCCCCATTCTGAATTTATGCCTCATTTTTTTGAAGCAACCCCCCCCCCCCACCACCCCTCAGAACACCTGGCTCCCTGGTCTGTGTCGGTGGCAGAGCTTACAATCTGGCCATTCCCCCAGAAGCAAAAAGAGGCAGAAAACAAGTTATGGAATGGACACAGGCTGGACTGGGTGCTTATGAAAGCTGCTTATGCACATACAGTATACAATTAAAGCTGGCAAGTCTTTGCACCCTAGCACCATCTAGAGGCAGAATTTAACATTTAAAAAGATGGCGCCTGGACACAGTGAGACAAAATGTGAAAACTTTCTGGCTGCATCTGTGCATTGCCCTGTTTTGAAAAGCTTCTTTCCACTATACCACCACTGTTTTTCATAGATACAGCAAAGTTTGCCATGGTGCCAGGGTGAATGCCAGTTAATAGTGGGGAAAGAAAGATCTGTGATGTCACTATCATGGGATCACCTGGTCTTTAGGCCACTAAGGCACATATGTTCTAACACACCAACATACTGACACACCGCCAGTTACTGGCTTGTAATTTTCCCTGCTAAGGTCCAGGGCTCAATTCAAACTATAGGTGCTTTTTGCATGTATGTTGATAAAAACTCGATTTTTCTGTAATTAATTTTAGGATATAATTTTATAATTGCCTTTATTCTTTGATTACTGAAATAGATAATATACATATATAAATTAAGAAGCAAGATCCTAGTAAGAGCAGGGTCAGTCATCACTAGGCTGATTCTCTAGTCTGGACCTTAATGTCCCAAATATATCTTGACTTTAATCTAATCTTCCAAAATAAAGGACTTAAAGTTCAAACTTTTTTAGCTACAGTACATACATGCAAAAACTAAAAAGCAGCCTTAGTCTGCACTGAACCCTGCAATTTAGCACTGAAAATTTCAAGGCTGAAACTTCAAACTCTACACCAGTGATCCCCAACCAGTGGCTCAGGGGCAACATGTTGCTCCTCAGCCCCTTGGATGTTGCTCCAAGCCAGGTAGTTTTTGAATTCCTGACTTGGGGAAAAGTTTTGGTTGAATAAAAACAAGATTTACTACCAAATAAAGCCCCTGTAAGCTGATAGTGTGCATAGAGGCCCCTAATAGCCAATCTTTTTTTTTTTTTTTCATTTGAAAATTTTTGTTTATTTTTTCTTTTCAAGTAATACAGAACAAAACATTGGGGATAAAGAAAAAAAGGAGAGAAAGGAGGTAAGTAGGAGGGGGGGGGAGTCCATGTGTGGCGATGCAACTTTTTCCCAAATGCCAATCTTAGCCTTTATTTGGCACCTCCATGAACTTTTATGGTGCTATTGTTGCTCCCCACGTCTTTTTACATTTGACTGTGGTTCCTGAGTAAGAAAGGCTGGGGACCCCTGGTCTACACCATCAAATCAAACTTCAGAGTTGCAGAACATATGGATAATGACATTCCCTCTTACCCTCCCCTTGCAACCTGAATGCATTGTTCATATGTGCATTAGCAAGATTCTCTAAGGGTCTGGCAGCTGCTAAATTTTCATATTATTTTAGGGTGGTTTCCTTTGTCTAAGTCATGGTAATAGCGGGATCTACCCTGGCTTTTCTATGGCCATTGCGCTCTCCTTCATTGCCAATGTGATGCCTAGTATACAAAGGGTTACCAATGTATGAGGCATCAAACGTGAGTAGCCCCCCTGAAAACACTATATGTTGGAAAGTAAACAAAAAATTGTCAAATCATGACCTAAATTTAGCATTTTTTTTAAATCAATTAATGAAAGTCATCTGAAAGCTTGCCTTTGGTAGCATCTTGTACTTTATATATGTAAGTATGTGATGTCTATATGTATTGACCCTAAAACAAAATGAGTGCATATCTTGCCATGGCCGTCACTTTGACTGCTGCACAATATGGGCCCTGCTTGTGTTATCTGATTTGTTCCCACTCCAGTTACAATGGGCAGTGTACAACTTTTATTGGAATTGCCCTCAATATAGTAAAAAGTCTGAAATGTGAGTTTGTGTGTTGAGAGTATGTAAAAAAAAAAAAAACCCTAATAAATAACTATATTAGTGTAACTGGTGTGTGTTTGTGTGAGACAATGAAGGGCCCCAGGAAATGATGGGAACTGCCATGTGGCCCCGTATTCCCAGGGGTGATACTGAGGGGCCCGGGAAGTGAGTACAAACAGCAAATGGAGCACATTTTGCACATAACTTGGCCGTATAAAAGCAAAGGCCGCTGGTTTACAGACCTGAAGGACAATGAGATCCAGATAACAGAGAGGGACAGATATACTGTAAGTTCTAGTTGGGACATTTAGAAATAAGTTTAAAATCACTGAAAAATAAATGTATGTAGAATAATTGCATAGAATTACCTGTTTATTCAATATGGGAAAAGCAGTTTATGGGGGGGGGCAACTGAAAGGAAAACATATAAATGTTAGGGAAACAGATTCTTACCTGCCCTTTACTGGTCTTCCATGAAATTTCATCAGGTGACACACGCAGTGCCCGATCTGATTTATTCCATGGGCAGAAACGTCCAACCCAATTCACATCGAGCTCTCCCAATAATTCGATATAACAGTTACACATCACATATTCAAGCTGAAAATTTCTATTTTTATCAAAAGAGGAAGACTGATCCTTGTCTTTCATTGTTACTGATTTTAAGAATTTTTGTAACTATGAAATGCAAAAACGTGTATTTAGTATGAAATTTATTACGGTTATAAATAGGGAGCCTCTGCACCCCATAAATAAAAGGGAGCTTTGTACTTAATCCCTGCCCAGAGGAGGTGTTAATCCAACCCAGGCTCCCCCCACTGTATTTTCTGATGCAGACCATGTGCAATTTATGTCAGGTCTAGATTGACTTCAACTGTGCATGGTGTTGGGGCAAAGATTGCAGTAAAGAGGACCTGAGTGACCCAAGCTGGGGCCTGTACCCCTCACGGTACTGCACTGGAGTGCGGATCAGGAAATGAGAGGAAAGCCTGGTGGAGGGGCCCTGGGTTGAAAGAAGGGTTATTTTCTCTTTTCAGTACAGGGCTTCAGAACTCCTTCTGTATCGTGGTCTTTTTTCTTTTATGATGGATGACCTTGTCTTGTCAACGTGCCACCAAATTGCATGCAACGTCATCAGGGGCTACTCTTGCTGCATGGGCAGATGGGGTTTTAGTTACATAGTTACATATAGTTACATAATTACATAGGGTTGAAAAAAGACCAGAGTCCATCAAGTTCAACCCTTTCCACTAAACCCAGCACACACAACCCACACCTACCAATCTATACACTCACATACATAAACTATATATACAACCACTAGTACTAACTGTAGATATTAGTATCACAATAGCCTTGGATATTCTGATTGATCAAGAACTCATCCAGGCCCCTCTTATAGGCATTAACAGAATCTGCCAATACCCCATCTCTAGTAAGGGCATTTCCCAACCTCACTGCCCTCACCGTGAGGAACCACCTACGCTGCTTCAAATGGAAGCTCCATTCCTCTAATCTAAAGGGGGGGCCTCTGGTGCATTCATTGCTTTTATGGGAAAAAAGAACCCCCCGTATCTGCCTATTTTTTACCATGTTGGACAGCAACTTCCCAGATTGACCTTACCCCTTTAAATATATTTGTTTTTGTCTAATCCAGCTTCAGTGAGGCTTGGTGACTTATAAAAGCCTCAAAAGCTGTCTTTGTTTCCATATAAGAGGATTGGGTGTCCCATTGTATGATCTGATCTTTGTGAGCCCTTTTAACTGAATCATAGAGAGGTGTATATGTTTCCCGATAAGGTTTTCTTGTTTTACTGGCTCTTGAGTACAGCCTTGGAAGTGTCAAAACATATAAAACATATAAACATATTGTTCCCAATAAATGTGATGTTCATCTATTACTGGTGAATGTAAGGGTAGGTTTAGGTGCATAGTAGCGTGATCCACAATCACCAACTGAGGTTTTGAAGACCCTTCGTAACGAATCGCCTGGTACTAGAGTATAATCAGTTTGTGATGAAGTATTATGAACTTGCAAATAAAAGTGTAGTGTCATTCAGTTGGACAGGGACAGCATTGGATAGGGGGGCTTTTATTACCTGGTTTCTGTAACTGGAGATTCTTTTGTTGTTTGGTGGAGATTTGCTACTAAATGAGAAATGCATCATATAAAGGGCACGATACATCATACGAACTGCACTGTACACAAGGGGAGAGTGTAATACATTGTTAAAATTCCCAATATCTGTAATATGTTCTTGCCCGGTGCAGTTGTGGAGAGTTCCAGAATAAATGGTTTTATACAACTCATTCTTATCTTGATCTTCTGACGAACAGAAATGATACTGCATCCAAATATCTTCAAGTACCTTGTCTTCTGGGTAATTGTAAGGGTGAATGTTCTGCAGAAAATGTTCAATTTTAGTTATAATGAAATCACTTGCCTTTTGTATAATTATCAAGCTCCCATTAACAATTCCCATGGTATAATTCAGTGTGTCTCCATTAAGTGGCCAGGTAGAAGTGAAGACCACTGTGTTTTTATCAAGAACATCAATAAGTTGTATTAGTTCTTGTTGAAATGTAGCAGAAAATGTCCCAAAAATAATAGTTACATTGGCTGAAGATTGTTTAATGATTCTCTTCCATTCTTCATAGTAATTGAAATTATTTTTATTCAGCATACTACTTTGTTTCTTCATCTTTATGTCGAATGCAACACATATTCCAAGCCTGGAGAGATGTTTTGTCAGCAGTTGATGTTCTCTGTCTTCACTGTCCTCTTCAGTTCTAATTATCCCAACCCAGGTCCAGCCAAAATAATCCAGAAACTTGGCCAAAGCTGCATAATGGGCGTCACTTTGTAACAGCCGGAAGAAGTACGGGAAGGAGACTCTGTCACTGAGCATTGGGTCTGTAGCTCCATGACTGATCTGTCAATGTAGCGAGAATGTTTAAAGCACATTTAAATCCTACATTTTCTAACCATGTATATTAGTTGGGCACAACTCCCCCACCCAAACTGCACCATTTGTACTACATATATCCCCTCTGATCGCCAGCACTGTGACCAAAAACCCTTATACTGGCCCCATGTTTAGCCAGTGCATGATCTAGCCAAGATGGTGGCAGCCCATTGTTCTGTTTTACCGCCGCAGGGTTTTAAACAAAGAAGCTCCCAGAAGTCTCCTCCAGAGGAGCTGGGCCAGCCCCCTCCTAAGTTATCCCCTCCCCTAATGATGCTGCAGGGGACCCTGCCAATTGGAGCTGCTAGGGTTGGGTTAAGCAGAAGCAGGGTCAGCCTCCCAACCAATCAATCCTAGGGGGTGTGTGAAAGGGGGAAGTTACCAGATGCAGGGTAGAAAAACCAGAGGTTGGGGGGGGGAGAAGGAGCTTTTGGTTCGTCTGGGTGTAACCTCGCTACAGCAGGACACCCTCCCCTGCGGTTCCTTGGGATCCACCCTAGCTGAGGCAGGAAGATTCCCTCCAACTAGATTACCCTAACCCCTGCGGAAGGACTGTTTGCCCCTGGAACCAAGGTAGTGTGTTTCTGTGAAACTACCCAAAAAGGAACTTTGTTTATTTCCATTGGAACTGCCTGGGGAGACTGCCCAGTTAATTGTGGACTGTCTGGGTGGGAAACCTTTGTGTATTGGGGGTTGGGCTAGGAGACTCTGCCTTTGTTCCCTGGAGATTGTGCAGAGGGGGGTTGCCCTGCAGACTTCCTGAAGGAGGATTTGATGTGTTTGGGACTTGTGGACCTTCCATGCGTATTGCCCTTTCCCTGTTTATCTACATTTGGTTGTAATAAACCCCTGTGAAACAACCCTTGTGGCACATGTGGTATTTCCCTGATTGTGCTAGCGGCTCATACGTCATACATTGTGTGACAAGCACCATCACATTTTCCTAAAACAAATACAGTAGCAGGTTTCACCCAACAGCCATTTTCCATCTGACTTCATCAGTGACATTTACATCTGCAAACAGAATAAGTCTGCTGGAAAGTTCATGCAATCAAGAATGCGTACTTCCATTCATTCAACCTCTTTGCAATAACTAAGACCTGGCTTTCTTCTACAGACACTGTCCTACCAGCTGCCCTGTGCTATGGGCAAAAGCTGAACACAACGCAGTGGGTGGGGTAGGATTCCTTCTCTCTCCCTGCTGTACCTTTAAAGTCTTCCACCTGCTCTTTCTGTCATTTTGCTCATTTGAGGTTCACTCTATGATGCTCTCTTCTCCTGCATCACTGGACCTTCTGGACCAACCTTGTCCTTTATGAAACAAGATGGTGGAGTCAACTGACAGAAAACAGCAATTCATATTTTTGAGTGAAACATCGGCAGAATGTATATTTGGCATTAGCCCTTATAATTGGTCTCATGATGTATACAGTTGAATATTTTTTCTTTAAGACCACTGTTACCTTTGGAGTAACTGTAGGCTACTCCTATTCATCATGATGCAAGTGGGTTTATTAAACTAGAATACCTTACAAGCTCAGGTTCATCACGTTGTACTCAGATCCCAACACATATTTGCTCTTGCAGTAGTGTTGGACAGGGTTTCTGATTAGAAAGAAAGTGGCTTCACACAACAGCAAACCATCTCCTGTGTATGTAAAACACCAAGCATTTTTATAGCAATCAAGCTGAATATAATGTTTGTTTCACCTGGGTATAGCCAAACAGACTCAGAATCTGGGCTATGGGCAGAGTTGTTTCTGATGAAAAATCCCCAATAAACCCAGCAATGTTTCTCTTTCCCACACAGGAGTAATTGGGAACCGGCTCCCTGGTACCAGATAATATCTGTAATACGCTCCTCACAGCCTTCCGTGCATCCCCACAGGAGTCGTATATATGGTACCCCAGGGTCAGGTTGGGTAAAAGAATTCGGTCTTTGTTAATGTTCTCAATAGCAAAAAGGAAATCCACATAATGTCTGTAATACTGAGGAGAAGAACTGGAGAAATGAATTGATCAGATCAATATCCAGGGACTTACTATATATACAAATACTTAGAACGTGCATTCTTACTCAGCCATTGGTTTACAATCAAATATTGTTTATTGAGTGCATCAATTAAAATGCAATACATTCTTGTTTTGTCCGTTTTTACCTTGGGACAACAGCAAGTCAGGGGGACTACGGTTGAGATTTTATCTAAGCAAAACAAATTACTAGTGATCAGCAAATACGTGGCATTTTACTTTGCAAAAAGGTTCCCAAACTACTAAAAAACTATGTAAAACCACAAAATGTTTCTGACATGCACTGGAAATATCTGGAAATGAAAATCATATTGCATGTAAGTAGTTTTAGAGATGAAATAGTATCTACATTCTCCATCAATATTGAACCTTCTAGACATCCTTCCACCCAGTTGCTCAGGCCAATAATTGTATAAATCAAGTTGATTAAAAGTGGCTTTTATTTTTCCACTAATCATGCTCTTTAGAGAATACAGCTGTATGTAAAACAAGCAGCAGGGCTTAAAGGGTCTCCCTAAATGGGTGAAGGCTCCAATCCCATTGTCGATGGTGTAATGGTGTGTTACGAGTGGGAGATGGGAAGGTGAGTCCTTGAGGCAGGGGCTGTTATGGGATGGAGCAGGTGAAGACTAGACAGAGTGGGCGTAGACTACACAGGACGGAGCAGGCGTATACTAGACAGGACGGAGCAGGCATAGACAGGACGGAGCGAGCATAGACTAGACAGGACGGAGCAGGCGTAGACAGGATGGAGCGAGCATAGACTAGACAGGACAGAGCGGGCGTAGACTATACAGGACGGAGCGGGTGTAGACTATACAGGACGGAGCAGGCGTAGACAGGACGGAGCGAGCATAGACTAGACAGGACGGAGCAGGTGTAGACAGGACGGAGCAGGCGAAGACTAGACAGGACGGAGCAGGCGTAGACTAGACAGGACGGAGCAGGCGTAGACAGGACAGAGCAGGCGAAGACTAGACAGGACGGAGCAGGCGTAGACAGGACGGAGCAAGCATAGACTAGACAGGACGGAGCAGGCATAGACAGGACAGAGCGAGCATAGACTAGACAGGACGGAGCAGGCATAGACAGGACGGAGCGAGCATAGACTAGACAGGATGGAGCAGGCGTAGACAGGACGGAGTGAGCATAGACTAGACAGGACAGAGCGGGCGTAGACTTTACAGGACGGAGCGGGTGTAGACTAGACAGGACGGAGCAGGCATAGACAGGACGGAGCGAGCATAGACTAGACAGGACTGAGCAGGTGTAGACAGCACGGAGCAGGCGAAGACTAGACAGGACGGAGCAGGCGTAGACTAGACAGGACGGAGCAGGCGTAGACAGGACAGAGCAGGCGTAGACTAGACAGGACGGAGCAGGCATAGACAGGACGGAGCAGGCGAAGACTAGACAGGACGGAGCAGGCGTAGACAGGATGGAGCGAGCATAGACTAGACAGGACAGAGCAGGCATAGACAGGACGGAGCGAGCATAGACTAGACAGGACGGAGCAGGTGTAGACAGCACGGAGCAGGCGAAGACTAGACAGGACGGAGCAGGCGTAGACTAGACAGGACGGAGCAGGCGTAGACTAGACAGGACGGAGCAGGCGTAGACAGGACGGAGCAGGCGTAGACAGGACAGAGCAGGCGTAGACTAGACAGGACGGAGCAGGCGTAGACAGGACGGAGCAGGCGAAGACTAGACAGGACGGAGCAGGCGTAGACTAGACAGGACGGAGCAGGCATAGACAGGACGGAGCAGGCGTAGACAGGACAGAGCAGGCGTAGACTAGACAAGACGGAGCAGGCGTAGACAGGACGGAGCAGGCGAAGACTAGACAGGACGGAGCAGGCGTAGACAGGACGGAGTGAGCATAGACTAGACAGGACGGAGCAGGCATAGACAGGATGGAGCGAGCATAGACTAGACAGGATGGAGCAGGCGTAGACAGGACGGAGTGAGCATTGACTAGACAGGACAGAGCGGGCGTAGACTATACAGGACGGAGCAGGTGTAGACTAGACAGGACGGAGCAGGCATAGACAGGACGGAGCGAGCATAGACTAGACAGGACGGAGCAGGTGTAGACAGCACGGAGCAGGCGAAGACTAGACAGGACGGAGCAGGCGTAGACTAGACAGGACGGAGCAGGTGTAGACAGCACGGAGCAGGCGAAGACTAGACAGGACGGAGCAGGCGTAGACAGGACGGAGCAGGCGAAGACTAGACAGAATGAAGTGGGTGTAGACTAGACAGGACGGAGCAGGCATAGACAGGACGGAGCAAGCATAGACTAGACAGGACTGAGCGAGCATAGACTAGACAGGACGGAGCGGGTGTAGACTAGACAGGACAGAGCGGGCGTAGACTAGACAGGATGGAGTGGGTGTAGACTAGACAGGATGAAGTGGGCATAGACTATACAGGACGGAGTGGGCGTAGACTAGACAGGACAGAGCAGGCGTAGACTAGACAGGATGGAGCAGGCGTAGACTGGATAGGACAGGACAGAGCGGGCATAGACTAGACAGAACAGGACAGAGCAGGCGTAGACTGGATAGGAAAGGACAGAGCAGGCATAGACTATACAGGACGCAACTGGCATAGACTAGACAGGATGGGACAGAGCAGACAATGGGGCCAATTCACTAAAGTGCGATAAAACGTGCGATAAAAATTTTATCGCGTCTTAATTTTCGCGACTTTTCGCACGATTCACTATTAGCACACTTGCGCTATTTTACGCGCAATACTGCTGGCGATATTTTTGTTGCAATAAATAACGTGTGCTGTATTTTCCGCATGCACGCTATTTATCGCATGCGCTAATTGTCGCGACATTACGCACGCGGCAATCGGCAGCATAAAACTGGCGACATTTTGCCCTGGGAGAGCACAGAGTGCTAGAGAGTTGCTGTACAAATGTTTATTTGCAAAAAAAACCCCAAAAAACAATAAAAATCTAAGTAAGAAAAAAAAAGAAGTGCTAGAGATAATAAAATGGGGGGGGGGCATTTAAGAATATTTAGCCAAATACTTAGGGGTCCGTTTGCTAAAGTGGCTTAAATTAAGTGGGAGATTTTAGACACAGAATAAATGGCAAATATGTTATGGGCACTTTATTAAACGGGGACAAATATAATATTGCAATTATTCTGGCAACAAAACATTGGATTGGCAGTTATCCCACTCGCCAGAAAATACCCTACGTACTAATTAGCGCAAGTTTTACTATTCAGCAAAATGGGCTAAAGGCAAAATTGTTGGCAGAATATTTGCAAACATGTAACCCATATAGCATATTGATGTGTTACTGATAAATGTAAGGGTGTAGGGGAAACTACATGGAAGTATAGAATACCATATCAAGGAAGGAAAAATAATGAGACATTAACCAGTTCAAAAGTACAAAAATAAAACAACTTTTATTTTTACAATAAAATGTAAAAAACTTTAAATATAAAAAAATAAAAACTTAGGGCTTGCTGCCCATAAATGAGTCCACTTTCTGCTCCACTCTGGCCAACTGGGCCTTCATGGAGGCAAGGTCCTCTTGTATGGACTGAAGAGTGAGGTCTATCCTGGATGGTGATGTCTGGGTCCCCACTTCTTCGGTCGGAGGACTTGCCTCTTCCCAGTCTTCGGCCAGGGGAGCAGAACTGGCATCGGGTGCCTCAGGTGGCTCGGGGGCCTCGGTGCCTGTGGGGTCTCGGGGGCCTGTGGGGCCTCAGGGGCCTGGAGAGCCTCTGCAGCCTGGGGTGCCTGGGGTTGGGCCTCTTGATGAGGCGCTACATCCAGCTGAAGTTCTGTGAAATAGTATTGCAAGATGTTATTTTGTGTAATATATTATATATATATATACATTCATACACCATCATAAATAACGGGGCCCCTCACAACAACATTTTTTGGGCCTCCCACGCCCCCACTGGCCCCTCCCCCTGTGAACCCTCACATCAATACAAAGGACACACAGACATTGTTAGCCAGGGCCCCCTAAAGCATTCGTGGCCCTTCCCCAAATGACTCTATGGGCCGCTCCCTGCTGCTTCCCCCCTGCTTTAAACTCATTTATGCATATGTATTTGAAAATAGATGTGTATATATATATGTATGTGTATATGGATTTTTTTTTTCAAAATGCCACAACATATTTAAAATTCCCTCTTTATTGTGAACTTTATTGTGTGTGGTTTTTGAAAAAACATGCATATATACATATACAGTATATATAGGAACAGGTCAAAGCAGGCACTCACGTATAACAAAGTAATAATTTGCCTGGGTGCAGTATAAAGTAAGCAAGGACTTGATACAAATACAAATTTATTTTGTTTTTTGCATCTAAGACCTGAGTGTGCAGCATATTCTTTCTAGTTTTGTACACACACATATATATATATATATATATATATAGAATATACATTTCTTCAATTTTTAAAAGTACAATAATTACCTTCCGCTATTTCAGCTATTAATTCGAGACTCCTGAGCTTCATATCCAACCATATCCACTGGAGAGTCCTGAGGTCCATTCAGAGTGGTAATTGAGCTACAACTAAAGAGGCAAAATACAATGGGGCTGATTCACTGAAGTGCGATAACATTTATCGCACGCTTTTTTGCATTAAATAAGTTGCGATAATTAGCACGCGATTCACCATAGTATTATCGCGTGCGTTAAGTCGCCATATCGCATGCGTTAATTTTCACGCGACCACATGCGCTAGTTTTAACGCATGCGTTAATTTTTGCTCTGGAAAGAACACGATCGCATGATTCACAAACACTTAGGCGTGCTAAATATCCCATTGGTCTATGCGAAAATTAACACCTACTACAGGCAGTCGAAAAATTAAAGAAAAGTACAGTAAATGAGTTTTTGCCAATAAAATATGGACTTACAGTGTTATTTATTCAAGTAATTGGATAGAGAACTGGCTGAAGGATAGAGTACACAGAGTGGGGGGAAATGGAACATTTTCTAATTTTCCCAGTGTGGTTAGTGGGTACCGCAGGGGTCAGTCCTTGGGCCTTTGCTTTTTAACTTGTTTATTAATGACCTGGAGGTGGGCATAGACAGTACTGTTTCTATTTTTGCTGATGACACTAAATTGTGCAAAACTATAAGTTCCATGCAGGATGTGCCGCTTTGCAGAGCGATTTGACAAAATTAGATAACTGGGCAGCAAACTGGGAAATGAGGTTCAATGTTGATAAGTGCAAAGTTATGCCCTTTGGTAGAAATAATATAAACGCAAACTATCTACTGAATGGTAGGGATGTAGCGAACTGTTCGCCCTTGAACTAATTCGCGCGAACATCGGGTGTTCGCAAGTCCGCAAATTCGCGAACTTTTGGCGATGTTCGCCATTTGGGTTCGCCTTAGCTGGCGCCAAATTTTGACCTCTCACCCCAGACCAGCAGATACATGTCAGCCAATCAGGCAGCTCTCCCTCCTGGGCCACCCCCCCCCCCTTGGACCACTCCCTTCCATATATAAACCGAAGCCCAGCAGCCATTTTACATTCTGCCTGTGTGTGCTTGAAGAGATAGTGTAGGGAGAGAAGCTGTGATTGATTTGAGGGAGAGTTTAAGTAGGATTTCTGGCTAGTAATCTACTACTGCTCTGTATTTGTGTGGGGATAGGATCTGTGCATTCATTTGAGGGAGAGTTTAAGTAGGATTTCTGGCAAGTAATCTACTTTCTACTGCTCTGTATTTGTGTGGGGATAGGAGCTGTGCATTCATTTCAGGGAGAGTTTAAGTAGGATTTCTGGCAAGTAATCTACTTTCTACTGCTCTGTATTTGTGTGGGGATAGGAGCTGTGCATTCATTTCAGGGAGAGTTTAAGTAGGATTTCTGGCAAGTAATCTACTTTCTACTGCTCTGTATTTGTGTGGGGATAGGAGCTGTGCATTCATTTGAGGGAGAGTTTAAGTAGGATTTCTGGCTAGTAATCTACTTTCTACTGCTCTGTATTTGTGTGGGGATAGGAGCTGTGCATTCATTTGAGGGAGAGTTTAAGTAGGATTTCTGGCTAGTAATCTACTTTCTACTGCTCTGTATTTTTTGTCTAAATAACAATTTGTCTAAATAACAATAATAATTCCGTGTCCAGAAACATCACTTGAGTGACGGTTTTCCCCCAGCAATAATATATTCCGTATCCACTACTGTATACGTTGCCCTTGCAGGCCTTGTTGCCCGGTGTCTGCAACCAAGTGCCACCTAGCTGTGTGAGCTTTTTCACAATTTGTCTAAATAACAATAATAATTCCGTGTCCAGAAACATCACTTGAGTGACGGTTTTCCACCAGCAATAAAATATTCCGTATCCACTACTTTATACGTTGCCCTTGCAGGCCTTGTTGCCCGGTGTCTGCAACCAAGTGCAACCTAGCTGTGTGAGCTTTTTCACAATTTGTCTAAATAACAATAATAATTCCGTGTCCAGAAACATCACCCAAGTTGTTGTTGTTTTGTAAAAATAAAAAAAATGCCAGGCAAAGGCAGGCCGCCACGCAGAGGCACTAGGGGCCGTGCTGCTATGATATCCTGTGGCCCTAGGAAATTGCCCAGTGTTCCGAAGGCACTTACCCTGAACTCCCAAAATGCTGAAGAGGTAGTTGACTGGCTTACACAGCACACCCCATCCTCTACCGTTTCTAACTTTGCCACAACATCCTCATCCTCCTTTGCTATGGGCACCCCACCTACCACTTCCTCCACCACCGCCGCCCCTTCTTCACTGGAGTCAGAGGAGTTATTTACTCATGAGTTTGTTGAAATGAGTGATGCGCAACCATTATTGCCAGAAGAAGATGAAGGAGATGAGGACGTTACACCAGATATAACTCAGGCAGGCAACACAACAGAGATGGACATAAGGTGTGATGAGGTCCCCGCTGCTGCTGCCTTCTGTGAGCTGTCAGAAGAAATTGATGCATCTGAGGAGAATGATGATGAGGAGATTGATGTTTTGTGGGTGCCCACAAGAAGAGAGCAAGAGGAGGATAGTTCAGATGGAGAGACGGAGAGTCAGAGAGGCAGGAGGAGAATAAGACTTAGAAGAAGCAGGGACAGCTCGCGGGGAACAGTAGGGCAACAACATGAATCGGCACCTGTGGTCAGCCAGCCAACGCACCCGCCAGCTTCTACTGTTACCGCTAGAAAGCCCACATCAAAAGGCTCAGCAGTGTGGCATTTTTTTAATGTTTGTGCCTCTGACAAAAGCGCTGTAATTTGCAATGAGTGCAGTCAGAAACTGAGTCTTGGGAAGCCCAACACCCACATAGGTACAACTGCTATGCGAAGGCACATGAACGCCAAACACAAAGCACTATGGGAGCAACACCTCAAAGGCAGCAGCCAAACGCTAAGCCACCCTCCTTCTGCTCCAGCATCTTACTGCTCTACCTCTGCTGTCCTTGACCCATCTCAACCACCCTCCACTCCGCCTTCCACCTTGACCACAAGTTCTTGCTCATCTGCCCCCAGCCAAGTTTCTTTGAGGGCCATGTTTGAGCGTAAAAAGCCAATGCCTCCGAGTCACCCCCTTGCCCGGCGTCTGACAGCTGGCTTGTCTGCGCTCTTAGCCCGCCAGCTTTTACCATACCAGCTGGTGGACTCTGAGGCCTTCCACAAATTTTTAGCAATTGGGACACCGCAGTGGAAGGTACCCAGCCGCAATTTTTTTTCACAGAAGGGAATACCACACCTGTACCAGCATGTGCAGAGCCAAGTCACAGAATCTCTGTCATTTAGTGTTGGGGCAAAGGTCCATATGACTACTGACACATGGTCCTCCAAGCATGGTCAGGGCAGGTATGTCACCTACACTGCCCACTGGGTGAATCTGGTTATAGCTGGGAAGCAGGGAATGCGTGGTTCAACAACAGTGGAGTTGGTGTCACCTCCACGGGTTGCATGCGGGTCTGCCACCACCTCTACTCCTCCTTTGCTCTCTAACTCGTCTTCTAAGTCATCTTCTAACTCGTCTTCTAACTTGGCTTCTTCCTCGGCTTCTTCCTCCTCTGCTGCTGTGTCCTCCACACCTGTGCACCCCCAGCTTCCCATAGGCTATTCGACGTGCCAGGTACGCCGTTGTCATGCTGTCTTGGGCATGACGTGCCTGGAAAGCAAAAACCATACTGGATCTGCACTCCTGTCATCTCTGCACTCACAGGCCGATCGGTGGCTGACCCCACACCAACTGAAAATTGGAAAAGTGGTGTGTGACAACGGAAGCAATCTGTTGGCAGCACTTAGACTGGGCAATTTAACACATGTGCCCTGCATGGCACATGTTTTAAATTTAATAGTCCAACGGTTTGTCTCAAAGTACCCAGGATTGCAGGACATTCTCAGGCAGTCCAGGAAGGTGTCTGGCCATTTCAGACGTTCCTACACAGCCATGGCACGCCTTGCTGACATTCAGCGGCGGCACAACTTGCCAGTCAGGCGTTTAATTTGTGACAGCCAGACTCGCTGGAATTCAACGCTCCTCATGTTTGAACGTCTGCTGCAACAACAAAGAGCCATTAACGAATATCTATTTGAACTGGGTGGTAGGACTGGATCTGCAGAGCTGGGGATTTTTTTCCCCCATTACTGGGTGCTTATGCGTGATGCCTGCAGGCTCATGCGCCCTTTTGATGAGGTCACAAATATGGTTAGTCGCACTGAAGGCACCATCAGCGACCTAGTACCCTTTGTGTTCTTCCTGGTGCGTGCCGTGCGACGAGTGACAGATGAGGCCGTAGACCAGCGTGACCAGGAGCAGGAAGAGCATGATTTCTGGGCGGAATCACCAGAACGTTCCCAGGCACCTGCTGCAACGCAGGGAGAGCTGTCAGAAGTGGAGTCAGAGGAGGAAGGTGGCTTTGTGGAGGCGGAAGACCAACAGGAGCAGGCTTCCCGGGGGGCTTGTGGTCACCTTTTGGGGAGCCCTGGTCTTGTACGTGGCTGGGGGGAGGAGACGGTGGTGGATGAGGACGTAGTCCTTGATAACGAGGAAGGGGAGATGGATACCTCTGCATCCAACCTTGTGAGAATGGGGTCTTTCATGCTGTCATGCCTGTTGAAGGACCCCCGTATCAAGAGGCTTAAGGAGAAGGACCTGTACTGGGTGGCAACGCTACTAGACCCTCGTTACAAGCATAAAGTGGCAGAAATGTTACCAACGTACCACAAGTCCGAAAGGATGCTGCATTTCCAAACCAGCCTGCAAAACATGTTGTACAATGCTTTTAAGGGTGATGTCACTCCACATTCCAGGGGCAGGGCTGCCGGTAATCCTCCCACGAGCACACCTGCAAGGACAATGCACTTTGGCCACTCTGTAACGTCAGACATGCAAAGTTTTTTCAGTCCAAGGCAGCGCCAGAACCCTTCTGGATCCACCCTCAGAGAACACCTTCAGTGCAGCAGGAGGGATTGTAACTGAGAAGAGAACTCGCCTAGGTCACAAAAGTGTGGATTACCTGACCTTTATTAAAATGAATGAGGCATGGATCTCAGAGGGTTACTGCACGCCGGAAGACTTGTTCTGACTGCCCATGCAGCTGTCCTTCTCTGCAAGTCGCTTGACACCACTCACAGCTGTCCTTTAGCGTCCTCCTCCTCCACCGTACAAACTAGGGTGCAAATCCTACTGGTTTGAGGCATGGATCTCAGAGGGTTACTGCACGCCGGAAGACTTGTTCTGACTCCCCATGCAGCTGACCTTCTCTGCACGCCGCATGACTCCACACACAGCTGTCCTTTAGCGTCCTCCTTTTTGAACAGGTAAATCCTGAGTTTTTCTGGCCTCTGTGCTTCAGTGGCTGCGACAAAAAAAACATAATTTTTCAGGAATGTACACATGCCTGATTTTTCAGGGTTCTGCAACAGCGGCAAAATTGTATCTTTTATGGTCACCGCAGGTGATCAATAAAGTAGTCCAAAACTGGGCCCACACTGCAGAATCAGTGTTTTTTTGTTCACTTCACTGACATTGAATTACCTCTGCCTGACCGTGCACGTGCGCACAAGCACGGTGACTGCTAAACACACCACTACAGAAATATTCCCATCGACAGGACGAACATCCTGGAGGTGACAAGCAACTAGTAAAAACTATTATTCGCTCACTTGACGGTATCATTAAAGCTTTTTGCGTTTTTTTTCGTTGCAGTAAACGCGGCGTTTTGTCTTTGTGTGTGAACGGGCCCTAACCTTTACACGACTTGATTGGCATGTAGACGCCGGACGGTTTAAAGCAGTTTATTATACAAGTTTAGGAATGTAGTGTGATTTGTGCCCTTTACAGCACAAAACGCAACGCTGTGTCAAAAACGTATTTTTCAGAGAAATGTTTGCCCTTGATCCCCCTCCTGCATGTCACTGTCCAGATCGTGGCACCCTTTAAACAACTTTAAAATCAGTTTTCTGGCCAGAAATGGCTTTTCTAGGTTTTAAAGTTCGCCTTCCCATTGAAGTCTATGGGGTTCGCAAAGTTCGCGAACGTTCGCACTTTTTGGCGGAAGTTCGCGAACGGGTTCGCGAACTTTTTTTGCGAGGTTCGCTACATCTCTACTGAATGGGAGTGTGTTGGGGGCATCCTTAATGGAGAAGGATCTAGGGGTTTTTGTAGATCACAAGTTGTCTAATGCCAGGCAGTGTCATTCTGTGGCTACTAAAGCAAATAAAGTGCTGTCTTGTATAAAAAAGGGCATTGACTCAAGGGATGAAAACATAATTTTGCCCTTTTATAGGTCCCTGGTAAGGCCTCACCTTGAGTATGCAGTGCAGTTTTGGGCTCCAGTCCTTAAGAAGGATATTAATGAGCTGGAGAGAGTGCAGAGACTGCAACTAAACTGGTTAAGGGGATGGAAGGGTTAAACTATGAGGTGAGACTGTCGAGGTTGGGGTTGTTTTCTCTGGAAAAGAGGCGCTTGCGAGGGGACATGATTACTCTGTACAAGTACATTAGAGGGGATTATAGGCAGTTGGGGGATGTTCTTTTTTCCCATAAAAACAATCAGCGCACCAGAGGCCCCCCCCTTTAGATTAGAGGAACGGAGCTTCCATTTGAAGCAGCATAGGTGGTTTTCACGGTGAGGACAGTGAGGGGGTTGGGGAATGCCCTGCCGGGGGATGTTGGGTAGGGGGTTCCTCATGGTGAGGGCAGTGAGGGGGTTGGGGAATGCCCTGCCGGGGGATGTTGGGTAGGGGGTTCCTCACGGTGAGGGCAGTGAGGTTGTGGAATGCCCTTCCTAGTGATGGGGTAATGGCAGATTCTGTTAATGCCTATAAGAGGGGCCTGGATGAGTTTTTGAACAAGCAGAATATCCAAGGCTATTGGGATACTAATATCTACAGTTAGTATTACTGGTTGTATATATATAGTTTATGTATGTGAGTGTATAGATTGGTTAGTATAGGTTGTGTGCTGGGTTTACTCGGATGGGTTGAACTTGATGGACAATGGTCTTTTTTCAACCCTATGTAACTATGTAACTATGTAACTATAAGTATGTGTCTTTTTACTCAATTTTACTAAAGTCTTGGCATGTATGGAATTTCGCTACTATATTGTTAAATATTTAGTCGCCATAATATACAGTACTATAGAGGTAAATATTTAGTCGCCATAATATACAGTACTATAGCGGTAAATATTTAGTCGCCACAATATACAGTACTATAGCGGTGAATATTTAGTCGGATAATATACAGTACTATAGCGGTGAATATTTAGTCACCATAATATACAGTACTATAGCGGTAAATATTTAGTCGCCATAATATACAGTACTATAGCGGTAAATATTTAGTCGGATAATATACAGTACTGTAGCGGTGAATATTTAGTCGCCATAATATACAGTACTATAGCGGTAAATATTTAGTCGGATAATATACAGTACTATAGCGGTGAGTATTTAGTCGGATAATATACAGTACTATAGCGGTAAATATTTAGTCGGATAATATACAGTACTGTAGCGGTGAATATTTAGTCGCCATAATATACAGTACTATAGCGGTGAATATTTAGTCGGATAATATACAGTACTATAGCGGTAAATATTTAGTCGGATAATATACAGTACTATAGCGGTGAATATTTAGTCGGATAATATACAGTACTATAGCGGTGAATATTTAGTCGGATAATATACAGTACTATAGCGGTAAATATTTAGTCGGATAATATACAGTACTATAGCGGTAAATATTTAGTCGGATAATATACAGTACTATAGCGGTGAATATTTAGTCGGATAATATACAGTACTATAGCGGTGAATATTTAGTCGGATAATATACAGTACTATAGCGGTGAATATTTAGTCGGATAATATACAGTACTATAGCGGTAAATATTTAGTCGGATAATATACAGTACTATAGCGGTGAATATTTAGTCGGATAATATACAGTACTATAGCGGTGAGTATTTAGTCGGATAATATACAGTACTATAGCGGTGAATATTTAGTCGGATAATATACAGTACTATAGCGGTGAATATTTAGTCGGATAATATACAGTACTATAGCGGTGAATATTTAGTCGGATAATATACAGTACTATAGCGGTGAGTATTTAGTCGGATAATATACAGTACTATAGCGGTGAATATTTAGTCGGATAATATACAGTACTATAGCGGTGAATATTTAGTCGGATAATATACAGTACTATAGCGGTGAATATTTAGTCGGATAATATACAGTACTATAGCGGTGAGTATTTAGTCGGATAATATACAGTACTATAGCGGTGAGTATTTAGTCGGGATAATATACAGTACTATAGCGGTGAATATTTAGTCGGATAATATACAGTACTATAGCGGTGAGTATTTAGTCGGGATAATATACAGTACTATAGGGGTGAATATTTAGTCGGATAATATACAGTACTATAGCGGTGAATATTTAGTCGGATAATATACAGTACTATAGCGGTGAATATTTAGTCGGATAATATACAGTACTATAGCGGTGAGTATTTAGTCGGATAATATACAGTACTATAGCGGTGAATATTTAGTCGGATAATATACAGTACTATAGCGGTGAGTATTTAGTTGCCATAATATACAGTACTATAGCGGTGAATATTTAGTCGGGATAATATACAGTACTATAGCGGTGAATATTTAGTCGGATAATATACAGTACTATAGCGGTAAATATTTAGTCGCCACAATACTATTAGCGTTTTGTCGCGACAAATACACTACACGTTATATTTTGGTGAATATTCGCCGTTTGTAATCTTGTGATAGGCGTGACTTGCTGCCATTTTGTGTTAGAGCCTGCAGTGTTTGAGAGAGTGAACATGCCTGGGGTATCAGAGCTACGACTGGTGGAGAGGCGCTACTTCTGCCGCTATCTCCTGCGCTCATCCTATGATAGGCAGCCGCTGGGGATGATAGAGGTCCACGAAAGAAAGAGGGCAATCCTCCACAGAACTGTGCAGTTGTTACCAGTTTCAAGATGGCAGTTGCACAGGCTAATGTCACCCCAACAGGTTTAATAACCCCAGTCAGTCACACAATGAATTAACATGGAACTTTGTCAGATGAAATGAAAAGTCAATTGTCCCCGTTTGTTGGAAAATGCTGCTATACTGCATCTGCATCAACATCCATCCAAAAAAAATCTGTAACTACCCCAAATTTCCCATAAATCCACAACAGATGCCCCATGAAGGCTTTAAGCTTCTCCTAAACTAAACTTGTACCAAATTGTCCAGAAATATATCAATATATATTAACCTTAATTGCTTAAAAAAATCACTGTGGTAGAATTGCTCTGAATGAAAACATGAACCAACCAAAGATCCCCCCGTTTCGGGTTTTTTAGCACTTGCCGAAAAAAAAAGTTGCAACTTTTCCAAGATTTACTATGTGACAATACTGCAAAAAATCCAAATCTAACAATTCTCCAGCTAAAACATGTAGAAGTCACTCTAGAAGTCCTACCCTTCCCCAGAGGATCCCTCTTTTGCTTTGAAACTGTAGAGGTTTTGGATTTTCTGCAACTTTTTCCTGTGCGTAATTTTTTCAGTTTAGACATTTAAGTAAGTGTCAGACATTCGTGGAAATGTGTTTATTTGAATTTTTTGAAAGAAAAAAAATGAGAAATGTTAGAATTATAGTAAATCTGCTCCAAGATGTTTCTGAAATGACCCAAGCAATATGTGTCCCAAATGTACCTGATGTACCTAATGTACACTCACATGATAAATGCCCCCTTGTTCAAATAAAGTTCTGTTCCCTATGAGATCCTACTTACTGGACACACAGGATCCTGCTGGAATTGCCCTCTGGATGGGGGAAATTAACTGCATAGGAATTCATGGTTAGCACCCCTCCGATCATAATGTCTCCTTCCTGTATATATTCATATTCCTCATATGTTTTAATGATCTCCAGGCGACAGGCAGGATTGGGGGGCTGCACATTAGGTCTGCAGGGTCCCACATACAGGGCTGTCAGATATATCAGCAGTATAAAGGGATTATATGCAGCTCCACTCATTATAGGGATAAAGTCTAACCCAGTACCAGGCAGAGGGTCCGAGGTCTCCCCCAGTAACAGTCAGTGGCACAGAGAGACACAGGGGCCCCAGGGTTGGGCTGTGTGTGTAGAACAGAGTAAGGGGCCCGGCTCATCCAACCCTCATTTTATAGAGAGCAGAGAGAGGATTTGCCCCAGTAACAGTCAGTGGCACAGAGAGACACAGGGGCCCCAGGGTTGGGCTGTGTGTGTAGAACAGAGTAAGGGGCCCGGCTCATCCAACCCTCATTTTATAGAGAGCAGAGAGAGGATTTGCCCCAGTAACAGTCAGTGGCACAGAGAGACACAGGGGCCCCAGGGTTGGGCTGTGTGTGTAGAACAGAGTAAGGGGCCCGGCTCATCCAACCCTCATTTTATAGAGAGCAGAGAGAGGATTTGCCCCAGTAACAGTCAGTAGCACAGAGAGACACAGGGGCCCCAGGGTTGGGCTGTGTGTGTAGAACAGAGTAAGGGGCCCGGCTCATCCAACCCTCATTTTATAGAGAGCAGAGAGAGGATTTGCCCCAGTAACAGTCAGTGGCACAGAGAGACACAGGGGCCCCAGGGTTGGGCTGTGTGTGTAGAACAGAGTAAGGGGCCCGGCTCATCCAACCCTCATTTTATAGAGAGCAGAGAGAGGATTTGCCCCAGTAACAGTCAGTGGCACAGAGAGACACAGGGGCCCCAGGGTTGGGCTGTGTGTGTAGAACAGAGTAAGGGGCCCGGCTCATCCAACCCTCATTTTATAGAGAGCAGAGAGAGGATTTGCCCCAGTAACAGTCAGTAGCACAGAGAGACACAGGGGCCCCAGGGTTGGGCTGTGTGTGTAGAACAGAGTAAGGGGCCCGGCTCATCCAACCCTCATTTTATAGAGAGCAGAGAGAGGATTTGCCCCAGTAACAGTCAGTAGCACAGAGAGACACAGGGGCCCCAGGGTTGGGCTGTGTGTGTAGAACAGAGTAAGGGGCCCGGCTCATCCAACCCTCATTTTATAGAGAGCAGAGAGAGGATTTGCCCCAGTAACAGTCAGTAGCACAGAGAGACACAGGGGCCCCAGGGTTGGGCTGTGTGTGTAGAACAGAGTAAGGGGCCCGGCTCATCCAACCCTCATTTTATAGAGAGCAGAGAGAGGATTTGCCCCAGTAACAGTCAGTGGCACAGAGAGACACAGGGGCCCCAGGGTTGGGCTGTGTGTGTAGAACAGAGTAAGGGGCCCGGCTCATCCAACCCTCATTTTATAGAGAGCAGAGAGAGGATTTGCTCAGTAGAATGAATATAGGCACCGGCACCTGGGGATTTCCCATCTATTATGACTGTTATACTGAGAAATTTAAACTGTTTCTGAATTATAACTTCAGCATGAATTTTTTGGAAGCAGGTAGAGATTTATAAATGAAAACATCTTTAGAGACATGGGTGCTCCTTTACGAACTAGAAATAATAAAATAGCAATTGCAACCTCCCATTATACAGTATTGCCAGTTACAGAAAAATCAGTCGAAATAAAAATGGGTCCAGTAACATATCGAAGACTTCCATTGCCTCTTGGTTTTAGGCTTATAGAAATTCCACATTTCACCAACTGGGGGGTCTCTTGCCCATATTCAATGAGATCTGCACAGCAGTTATATACTTACGCCTTGAAATTAAAGGGGACCTGTCACATAAAGTCCATTGTTAATAACATGAAAATGTAGTAGTGGAGGGAACTCTAGTCTACAAAAAAAACTAAGTTGTCAATCATATATTGCCTGCCCCGCCTCTGTGACTCCAAACTGACAGGAAAGGCAGTTACTTTCACTTTCCATTCTGCACTCCTCACATTCCCCCTCCCTATAATTATGTAGCATGGGCATCAGTCCCCCATTCTGGTACATAAACAAGATTTTGGGCTGATGCAAAGTTTGCCTTAATAACAGTGTCCACAAAATGGTGCCCGCTATGATTGTGAATTACAAAAATTAAGAAAACAAGGTTAAGAATCTCTATACTGCAAGTTTATTTTGCTCAATTAACAGGATAGAATTATGATTTAGAATGATTTCTTAGGCTCACAGGTCCCCTTTTAAAGGAGGTGCAGCAAGAGGAGTTTTTATCGGAACCCTTATCCGGAAACCTGTTATCCAGTTCACAATAACGTAAAGGCCATCTCCTATAGACTCCAATATAAACACATAATTCTAATCTTTAAAAATGATTTTCTTTTTCTCTGTAATAATAAAACAGTACCTGTACTTGATCCCAACTAAGATATAATTACCCCTTATTGGGGCAGAACAGCCCTATTGGGT
This sequence comes from Xenopus tropicalis, assembly GCF_000004195.4. NCBI lineage: Eukaryota > Metazoa > Chordata > Amphibia > Anura > Pipidae > Xenopus > Xenopus tropicalis. Next base: position 4,450,601 of record NC_030677.2, read on the forward strand.
TTATTTAATGGTTAAATGATTCCCTTTTCTCTGTAATAATAAAACAGTACCTGTACTTGATCCCAACTAAGATATAATTACCCCTTATTGGGGGCAGAACAGCCCTATTGGGTTTATTTAATGGTTAAATGATTCCCTTTTCTCTGTAATAATAAAACAGTACCTGTACTTGATCCCAACTAAGATATAATTACTCCTTATTGGGGCAGAACAGCCCTATTGGGTTTATTTAATGGTTAAATGATTCCCTTTTCTCTGTAATAATAAAACAGTACCTGTACTTGATCCCAACTAAGATATAATTACCCCTTATTGGGGCAGAACAGCCCTATTGGGTTTATTTAATGGTTAAATGATTCCCTTTTCTCTGTAATAATAAAACAGTACCTGTACTTGATCCCAACTAAGATATAATTACCCCTTATTGGGGCAGAACAGCCCTATTGGGTTTATTTAATGGTTAAATGATTCCCATTTCTCTGTAATAATAAAACAGTACCTGTACTTGATCCCAACTAAGATATAATTACCCCTTATTGGGGCAGAACAGCCCTATTGGGTTTATTTAATGGTTAAATGATTCCCTTTTCTCTGTAATAATAAAACAGTACCTGTACTTGATCCCAACTAAGATATAATTACCCCTTATTGGGGGCAGAACAGCCCTATTGGGTTTATTTAATGGTTAAATGATTCCCTTTTCTCTGTAATAATAAAACAGTACCTGTACTTGATCCCAACTAAGATATAATTACCCCTTATTGGGGCAGAACAGCCCTATTGGGATTATTTAATGGTTAAATGATTCCCTTTTCTCTGTAATAATAAAACAGTACCTGTACTTGATCCCAACTAAGATATAATTACCCCTTATTGGGGCAGAACAGCCCTATTGGGTTTATTTCATGGTTAAATGATTCCCTTTTCTCTGTAATAATAAAACAGTACCTGTACTTGATCCCAACTAAGATATAATTACCCCTTATTGGGGCAGAACAGCCCTATTGGATTTATTTAATGGTTAAATGATTCCCTTTTCTCTGTAATAATAAAACAGTACCTGTACTTGATCCCAACTAAGATATAATTACCCCTTATTGGGGGCAGAACAGCCCTATTGGGTTTATTTAATGGTTAAATGATTCCCTTTTCTCTGTAATAATAAAACAGTACCTGTACTTGATCCCAACTAAGATATAATTACCCCTTATTGGGGCAGAACAGCCCTATTGGGTTTATTTAATGGTTAAATGATTCCCTTTTCTCTGTAATAATAAAACAGTACCTGTACTTGATCCCAACTAAGATATAATTACCCCTTATTGGGGCAGAACAGCCCTATTGGGTTTATTTAATGGTTAAATGATTCCCTTTTCTCTGTAATAATAAAACAGTACCTGTACTTGATCCCAACTAAGATATAATTACCCCTTATTGGGGCAGAACAGCCCTATTGGGATTATTTAATGGTTAAATGATTCCCTTTTCTCTGTAATAATAAAACAGTACCTGTTCTTGATCCCAACTAAGATATAATTACCCCTTATTGGGGGCAGAACAGCCCTATTGGGTTTATTTCATGTTTAAACGATTTATGGGTAGATGTAAGGTTTGGGGATCCAAATTACAAAAAGCCCCTTTATCAGGAAAACCCCAGGTACTGAGCATAGTGGATAACAGGTCCCATACCTTTAATAAGTCTTGGGAAGGACAAATTGATGATATTTGCAGACTTTAATTTTATTTGACCCAATAATTCTTAAAATTAAGTAAAGCACAGTATGTAATGTTCTGTAGATTTCTAAAACATAGAATATGATAATATTGTGGCAGAAATTCACATTTGTATGTTTTTAATTCAAAACAAATTTTTTTTAGTGTTTATTTCTGGTTTAAACATTATGATGTAACATTTGGGCAGAAATATACAGGCTAAAAGGCCCGCGCTTGAGGTGAGTATGGCAAATATCTCCACACACACAGTGTTTTTGCCTTTGGTGCTCAGATAGGCCGGGATCATTGTGATCCAAACACTGCAGAAGAGCAGCATGCTGAAAGTGATGTACTTGGCCTCATTAAAACTGTCCGGTAAGCTCCGAGCTAAAAATGCTAAAACAAAACTAACAGCTGCCAGAAGCCCCATATACCCAATAACTGAGTAAAAGCCAATAGCTGAGCCCTCATTGCACTGAATGATGATGGTTCCAGGGGAAGTGTGAATGTCCAGTTCCTGAAAGGGAGGAGAAATGGCCAACCAAGTCATGCAGATGATTATTTGAATGGATGAGCAGAACAAGACTACAGAATTGGACAGTTTGACTCCCAGCCATTTTCTCCATGAGCTCCCTGGCTTGGTGGCTTTGAAAGCAACACAAACCATGATAGTCTTGGCCAGGAGAGAAGAGACAGCTATGGAGAAGGTGATTCCAAAAGTGATGATGCGCAGCATGCAGGTTATATCCACAGGGCGACCGAGGAACAGAAACACACTGAGGAAGCTCAGCTTGATGGAGACAAGGAGGAGGAAGCTCAGGCTCCGGTTGTTGGCTCTCACTATGGGGGAGTCCCGGTAAGAAATGAAGACTCCAAGTATTAGCAGAGTTATAAAGAAAGATAAAACAGAGAAAGCTGAAAAAAACATGGAGATCACATCATCTGTGTATGATAGGAAAGCTTCAGCTTTGGCAATACACTGAGTCCTCTTTTTATTAGGCCATTCGGTGTCTTTACATCGGAAACATTTTTCACTATCTGTAAAAATAAAAAGTGAGAAAAAGGTTGCAACTCGTTGTTGATGAGCAAATTGATCTACATTACAGTCTCCACTACAAAAAGAAATATTGGGGGACATCTTCAGGTTTACTTTTATGGTACTGTGCTTTATAGGGGCAACAATGTAACAAATGAAATGCAAAATACTTCCCCAATGAGAATCCCAGCTGATGTGAGTAAATCCGGCTCCCTGTTCTCTGTTCCTGCAATTGGAGTTGGGAGCAATAAGCACAGTTTCCCAGCACTGAACAAGTCTGTCCCTTTATCCCCATGTCTGATTCCTGTGCCATACAATGACGGGAAAATGCCATAATTATCTCTATATGTAAGGTACCAGCAAGGGGCCTGACACACTGCTGGGAATCAGCATTCTCATTGGTCAATTATTTTGCCTTTATAATGAAGTTTTTAATCAACAGAATTCTCAATGGTGAATTTTCTTGCATCTATAATTACGTTTTCCAGCAGCTTCTATAGCAAAACTAAGAAGCGCAGTGGGACAGTTACAACCCCTGTAAGAATTTTGCCTGTGGAATGGGTGGTCATTAGAGAGAGCTTTGTTGAACTACAACTCACTGAGCTGTGTTCTCACTAAATACTTGGCAAGAAAGTAAACAGATATTTTTCTCTCTGCCTAAGTGGAACTCTGAATGAATTATTATATTGATTAATGTAATAAATATATGATAAACTGTCACTTTTAAATAATTTTTCACTCAAGAGGTCTTTTAAATGTTATATTGAATGCAGTAGACTGTCCAGTCACTAATTTCTATATTTCTTTTTATTATTTAACCCTTTAAGTGCCAGCAGAATTCGACATTTTGGTTCCCCTCAGTGCCAGACGTTTTGTAAACATTCTGTGCTCTCTCCATTTAGGGGCTTTTACTGGGAGAAGGGTTAAGTTTAGGTATTTCCACTTCTGGAACAAGATTTAGAGCTTGAAATACAAAAAAAAAAGAAAAATTTATATTTTTCATGCTATAGGGATTTATACCAGAAACATATTTTATTTTGTGGACAAAAATTCAACTGATTTTGAAAGCCTCATGTCTCCCGAATGTGCCAATACCTGATATGTATAGTTTTATGGAGATTTCTGACTTCTATAGATCAAAAATTCCCAGCAGTAAATTGCCAAATTTACAAAGCATTACAGCAGAATACGGCATACTTTACATTCCAAAGCCAAAAATCCTGGAATATTAGGTTTACCCCAGGAAACCATATATTTTTGAAAACTACACATTCTCCCGAATCCAAAATGGGTAACTATGTCTTCCAACTCCTAAGTACCAAACGCCAATGCTTTCCTGAATTTAGCAGTTTCTATCAAAATTATGAAAATTCCAAAAAATCACCTCAAAATCACCTCACTTTCAAGCACCTTATCTCCCACATAGCATTAGGTAAAAAAAAACACATTCACCCCCCAAAACCATATATTTTCGGAAAGTACACATTCGGGTGAATTCAGAGTCGCAATGCTTTCCCAAAATTGCTGGTTTTAATGAAATACCTGAAAATTACATCAAATCTTCCACTTTCAAGCTCCTCTTCTCCCCCATAACATTAGGTACCAAGAAAACACATCCTAAATATGAAAGCCAAGGGTCCACTAAACAGTTTGATGTCCATTGTGCATAGGATCACCAATATATCTGGCATGTAGAGACCCCAAAAGGAAGTTAGTACATACAAATTGTCCCGGAGATCTCTTTAGCTACTGAAAATTCAACAAAAAAATGGGAATTTTGTGGGGTAAAAACACAAAAAACACATTGACCCCCAAAACCATATATTTTTGGAAAGTGAACATTCAGATAAATTCAAAATGGGTATCCATGTTTTTCTACTCCAAACTACAGAGTCGCAATGCTTTCCCAAAATAGCCAGTTTTGATGAAATACCTGAAAATCGCATCAAACCTTCGACTTTCAAGCATCTCCCACATAGCATTAGGTACCAAGATAACACATCCTAAATATGAAAGCCAAGGGTCCACTGAACAGTTTGATGCCCATTGTGCATAGGATCACCAATGTATCTGGCATTTAGAGACCCCAAAAGGAGGTTAGTGCATACAAAGTGTATATGCTGCAATATAAGCTACCAGCATGTGTATTATGTGTCATTAGACCTTGTGTTAAGAAAAGCCAAAATCTCATCATGATCAGTCTTCTCCTTCCAAAACTTGTACAATTTCTCACCTCTAGTAAGGGGTCCAGAGTCCTCAGACTCACCAGATCCACTCAATCCACTCTCCAGACTGACCTTCTCCAAAGTACCCTTTTTTCTCTCATGCCTTCTTCTCTTGACTGAAACAACATCACTTCTAGAAGAAGTATTTACCGATGGAACTTCAGATGAAAATCCAGGCTGACTGAGATTGCCAAGAGAGACAACTCCACTTGCCAACTTACTTCTCCTCTGCGGGCAACTAGCATACAAATGGCCCACCTGTAAACATTAATTGCACTTTTTTGGATGCAAACATTCAAATCATGAAAGGAATCCCCACAATTCTGACAGATCTTACAGTCATCAGCAAGATAAACATAACCACATCATCTCTTACAGAAGAAGCAGAAAAAAAACAATCCAAATTCCCAAATGGCACCTAGCAGGCAGAAAGAACCCCTTTTTAAAATTAGCTTTAAACTTGAACTTTGAGGTCCAAATTCAGAGAACAAGGCATCACCTCATCTTGCACAAAATGTGGGAAAATCTTGTAGCCTCTGAGCCATTCATCTTCCTGGTTCTCTGAAAGAATCCTTAAAAAGCTCAACAAAACCCCTTTACCAAGAAAGGTGACATCAAATACTTCTCTTCTGGGGTACTCTTGTATAGCCAAAATCTCTGCTTTTTGCACGTGGCTGAATTCTCCCAAGATGACATTCATGTAATAAACCAGCTTCTTCTACTCAACCAGGGCTTCCTCAGCAACCACGCAAATTGAGTTCTTCACTCGTGCAAAGGCCGGAACAGCATCCTCCTGAGAATCCATCTCACCAGATTACCACTCCCGGATTCCCCTCCAGACTGAGGCTATCACTGCAGTGAAGGGTGATTGCTCCCCAATGCCCAGAATATAAAGGCCCCCTAATAGAAGCATGCAGTTAAGGCATGAACTGCCAATGCTACAAGGCCAAGGGGCAATGTTTCCAGGCACCCAGACACTCATACGATCATACGATCATAAAATGTTAAACACGCATACATTAATACCAGTTGTATTGGAGATCTCTCCTTCTGCACAGGGCACACATCTGTAACAACAGGACTGGGTTGTTTCTTTTGTTGCCTTCCTGAAGCCGGGGAGACAATTGTCTGAGCACTGGGATCTTGGGATCTGAAAATATTCAAATTGACAATTTGTATCCATGACAGTCTCCCTTTGGATTTTATATTGTCGTACTGAATTAATAATGTCAATGAAATAACATTAAAGGGAAACTAAAGTCTCTCTAAAACTTGCTGCACTACTCAGGTACTACAAATCCCAGCAGAGTTGTATTCTAAAAGGGGTGGGTCACTTCTCTTGCATCTTTAATTAAGATTTCAGTGAGTAGAATTCTCATTGGTGAATTGGTTTCCATGTGTAATTATGTTTTCATCAACTTCTATAGAGAACTAGGGGGCGCAGTGGGGCAGCTTTACGGTTGGGTTTAGTGTCCCTTTAATAAGAATTAAAACAATGGCTTTCGTGACTTGGTACACTTTGGAGTCAACTTGTTGTCCCAGTGCTTCACTTTAATGAATTTGTAATACTACATTCTTCATACAAATCTGGAGAATGACATTTTGATTGAACTTAATATGAAACTCAGAAAGATGAATTCAACGAGTGAAATTTGTTAATTCCAAAGTTTTGATGAAAAAACACCAGGGAGGCATCAAAATGTTGATTGTGAGCTTGTCATTAATGATTTTCTGGCATAAGCAAATATTTACTCTGATTTATCCCCTAATTTGTATTAAAGCTACTTTTGTGAAAAACCTTTTGTCCTGCTGAAACCCATCTACTGTCAGTGTCGGACTGGGACCCCAGGGCCCCCCAGGAAACCTTTAGCCCATGGGCCCACTCTCCCAACTATTTTTCCTCCTTTTCTCACCCAAACTCTTTATTTTCCTAGTCTCTTTTATTTACATGCTAGCATCTATCCTTCCATCTATTTCTCCTCTTTGTTCCCATTCGGAAATAGGGAATGACCATGAAGCAGCCAAATGGCCAGGAGCAGGAGGGGCCACTTACACCTGGGCCCACCGAGAGTTTTCCTGGTATCCTGTTGGCCCAGTCCCACACTGCCTACTGTCCCTCAGAGCTGCAGACTTGAGCTGTTTAATACTAATATACAGTAATATAAAGTTCTCCTACATGTACAATAGGATAAAAGAAAAATCCTTACTTCCAAACCATCTGAGTTCCACATAATTAAATGCTTATTGATTTCCAGCTGCTGATCTGATGGAGCCCGTGGTCTGATTTTACCAACAGGCCTTAAAGTCACTTCTAGTTCATATGTTTCTGTTAGTGCTATTATGCAGTTAAAGATTCCATAGTCAATTTCTAGGTTTCCATTTTCATCAAACTCGTAGAACTGACCGTATTCCATGTACAATGGCATCTTCTTCAGATAACGCTGAAGCTATAAGGTATAGGATTAAAGAATCTTCAAATTTTAATTCAAGCAGCTTCTGAAAAGGTACACACTAACGAAGGGAGAGAGTAGTGCTGCATGTTACAGGCAGGATTCTGGTTAGCCAATGTGCATGCTAAATGGCAACTAGGAGGATTTAGGTATTGAGAATAACCATAGCACTAAACTATATGATTATAATGCTTTCCTCTATAAATATAGGGATAGAAACCATGCAAGCAAGAGAAGCTCTTCACATACACAGATGCAGCCAGCAAGTTCTCACATATTGTATAACCATGTTCTGAGTGTTAAATCCTGCCTCTAGATGGTGCTAGAGAGCAAAGACTTGCCAGCAAAATACAATAGAAAATGCCATAGACCATGGGCCACCTGGTGGTGATTTTTTTCCCCCTGTATTAACTGGAAGAGACATAACATGACGACATGGTAAAGAAACTTGGCTGCATCTGTATAAAGCTCGGTGATACAATATATATATTATTCACAGGAATTAGGGTTTTTATCCTATCGATGTTTCTGGGTTGGGATGTTACATTTTGCACCTTGTGCTTCCCTTCTCCAAAGTTCTTCCTGAATCCATTTGTAAATGCACAAACCCGGGGAGGGGATTGTCATGTCAGGATAGGGGGAGGGCAACAATCACTTGTCATCAATAAGCCAATGGGCTGCACTTTCCTATCAAGCACTGTCTGTGTAGTTAGATCTTATGTTACGTATTGCATAGGGGCACCTACTCCATAACAGAAAGACAATTAATATGCCGATTGCAGCATTTTCTAAGGTACCAATTATTCCTCTGATTTTATTATTTTAAGAAAAACTTATATCCCAACATTCAAAGACTGAAAGCTAATATACCTGTACATCATCTCTAATTGAAAACTTTTGCTTTTTATTTTTGACACAGGAATCAGACATGGGGATAAAGGGACAGACTTGTTCAGTGCTGGGAAACTGTGCTTATTGCTCCCAACTCCAATTGCAGGAACAGAGAACAGGGAGCCGGATTTACTCACATCAGCTGGGATTCTCATTGGAGAATTCTTTTGCATTTCAATGCTGCCAATGCGGGCCCTAGAGAGCTGGGAAAGTTTTATTGTGCAATATTGCTTTAAGAATCCAACCCTGATGTTGCTGGACTACAGCTCCCACCATGCCTCACCCTTCAGTTGGTGTGACCACAAAAGCTGCAAGACAGCGGCTCTTCTATCTGCAGCTGCTGAGGATGTTTGGCATGGACCCCAGAATACTCACAAACTTCTATCGATGCACCATTGAGAGTATTCTGGCCAGCTGTATCACCCCCTGGTATGGAAGCTGTAATGCTTTGGCAAAGCTCTGCAGGGGGGGTGAGATCAGCAGAGCGCATCCCCAGGACTGAACTGCCGGCCATGCAGGACCTGTACAGACAGCGCTGTAGGAGGAAGATGCAGTGGATCCTCTGACCCCGGCCCCCCCAGCCACAGACTTTTCACGCTCCTACCATCAGGCAGGCGGTACAGGAGCGTCCTGACCCGCACCAGCAGATACAGAGACAGTTTCTACCCACAAGCCATCAGGCTTCTGAACTGCTGACATTCTACCCAAACCAACACACACTCCCCACAACTACTGGACTCTTCACAGTGCCACTTTAAATCCTCACTGCACAATTTCAAATATTTCATTGCATTTTTTTTTATTTTTTTTTTTATTGTAAATACTTGTACCTTTATTGCTCACTTTTATTATATGTATTATTTGTATTTTTTTTTTGTCTATGTAAAGTTGGGGGGAACATGGGTCAAAAAATTTCATTACAGTAATGATGCTTCATTGTTATTTGTAAATGACAATAAAACTTGAAACTGAAAACTTCATTATATGTTACATTATTCTGGGATTTGTAGTCCAGCAACAACTGGGTTTAGTGTCCCTTTAACACTACACCCAGTGGCATGAGTGTTAGAGCGCTAACAGGAAAATAACTCCATCTCCACAGAACATTTGACATCATCTACAACAATACTACTTCATGAGCTTTGTGAGCATTAACCCAGTGGATCATCTTGGAAAATAAAACCCTGTTATTTTGTTTGCAAGAACCTTTGGTACTTCCACCCCACCATCTCTCCTCCCCTCCACTTAGGGAGGGTCCATGTGGGTAAGAGAGTCCTTTGTGACCCATAAACTACATTAACTAGTGGGACAAGGCCTTTCTAAAACCAAGATAGGGTACCTGGCCTTACCTCACAGATGGTACTTGACATGACCTGACAGATATTTATTAATTCTACAGTATTTACCTGGTGCCTGTAAATGATTGGCCTTATGGGCTTTTCAGGAGGTTCCTGATTATGTGCAACATGTAGAGCCTCAATGGCACGAACCATCGTAGTGACCGGGAAGTGCACACGGGGAGAGTTTCTGTAGAGCTTAAATGTCTGAAGGTTTGTCATTCTCTCTTCCCCAGTGCAGTTGGGAAAAGTGAAATTATACCAGTCGTATTTATCAAAAGTATTTTTCTTGTTTAGTTCTCCTGAAAAACAGTAAAAAATCAAAAACCAAATATATTCTAAAAACGTAACTTCTGGATATTTTAACGGATGTAAATGTTCATAATAATAACTGATTTCCGGAGTATCCAGATTATATGGGTAAAGTGAAGAAAATATCAAACTATTATTAATTAAAATATTTGAATCAAAGGGAAGGAGCAAATACGTCTCCCACTGTGGTGAAAAGATAAAATTTTTGTTTGCGAGGACATCGGCCACCCAAGTAATTGTAGCTAAAATTACAGTAGAGACAGTTCCACCGACTATAATAACACTGCTGGAGGAGTCTGCAATAATCTTTCTATAACGTGGTATAAATTGATTGGAATTGAGCTTTAGGTATATTGCAAATTCAATGCAAATGCCCTGACTAGAGAGATATTGGGAGAAGGTCTGATGTTCATAGAATCCACTAATATCATCCAATGTAATAAACCCAACCCAGGTCCAACCAAAATATTGAATTAATTGCACCAACATCAAATAATTTGTTTGATCACTTTGCACTGTCCGAAAAAAATATGGAAAGGTGAGTCTGTCACTGAGAGACGTGTCTGTAGCTCCGTAACTGATCTGTAAATGGGAAGAGGGAACTGTTAGAGGCAGGACAATGGGCGGAGCTCTGTAATAAAATGCATAGGATAGGACAGCAATGGCTTATACGTACCCATATGCCCATGGGGTTATTTGGCCAGTATCATTTATGGCAATTCCTCCAGGGTGAATTTTCTAGATCCCCCTAGTTCTTTATAAAGGTTTCAACAAATAATTTATTTAAAACCAAAATACAAGATCACCATTAAGGTGCAAGGGTACAGAATAAAAAACAAGGAATTTACATAAAAGGGAAAAATTACAATAAAATGTTCCAGAATGGCAGACCCCACATTGACATGGCTTCATTTTTTCCAAGTAATTTTTTATCCCTTGAGTAATAAATATACATTTCGCTTAGTGCAATTTTAATACAATTATTTACAGAAATATAATCATGTTTAAAAAGCAAAATGTTTCTCACTTTCCAGATAGCATTTTTAAAACAGTTTCATGTTGTTTTACAGATGAGCAGGTAAAAAGTCCATATAAAACATATCCATGATCATTCAGATTAGCTCCTGACTTTACAGAAAATTGCATATAGAATTCTTACTGTATAAATGAATACGTAGATATGACTTGTTGAATGCTATTGCTAAAAACTCAATTGTTAGAAACAAAAAAGATGTACAATAACATTGTTCCCCTCCCCATACCCTCCCCTTTTCCTTCTGTACCCTTTCCCGTATACAAAAATTGGAAAATAAAGAATTGAAAAAAAAAACAAAAACATATCCATGATTAAAATCTTTAAAACCACCAATACGTTTAAAAAGTGGACCAACAGATTTCCATAACTTCTGTGCAAAAGGACAGTTCCAAAATAAATGTACAATAGACTCGTCAATAAAACATGTTTCTCTGGGGCATTTACCTCTGGCCACCAACCCTCTTCTATGTTGGAATTCACGTGTAGGGAGGCATTGGTGGACAATAGCCCAGGCAAGATCCTTGTGAACATTTGCCAGGAACTTTCCAAAGACATTTCGCCATACCTGTTTAGATCTTGCCTCAGAGAAATTGGACACTGTCAAGACCACCTCATCGTGTCTCAGGATTTTTGTCACCTTTCTTTGGTCCCCCAACACTTCTGGTTCTAATTCTTTTAGGCGAAAAAGTCTTACAGCCTTTTCTAAAATCACATAGTGTTTTGGGGGACATAAAAGCACAGGAGTATTTAATGGAACCCTGAACCAGGGATTAAAAACCATACCTGCAGCATATTTTAAAAAAACAACTATACCATCAGTGTTAAAAAGTTTAAAACAGAAACAGAAGAATTTGACATAAAAGAATAAAAGAAGATTAGTAACATCTTTACCCCCACAATGCTTGCTCTTGTACATATGATCTCTTTTGAGTTTTTCCATTTTAGAACCTCACAGGAACTTAAAACAAACTCTGGTTAATCGCTTAATGTACAAAGAGGAAGGGGGAAAAACCAGGGCAATGTGCAGCATAATAGGAAGTAAAACCATTTTTATGATTAAAACTTTGCCCTCCATAGTTAAATCTCTCAAGTTCCACATGCATGTCTTCTTGTCCAAACGAGTTAAAACAATGTCCCAGTTAATATCACCTTTGTTCTCAGGATTAAAAATTACCCCTAAAATCTTTATTTGGTTGTGTTGCATTTTGATTTCAGGGGTATCAGAAAGATCAAAAACACCAATACCGAGACAATCACACTTGTGCAAATTAAGCTTGAACCCAGAGGCTCCACAGAAAACCTGAAATATGTAATAAGGCTCTTTTTAAAGAGTAGGCAGTTGTGCATAGGAGGGTTACATCGTCCATATAGCTCAGCACTTTTACCTAACGGCCACCTCCTCCAGGAACGGGAACACCTCTGATGATTTTGTCATTTCTTAAAAGGATTAAAAGGGGTTTGATTGCACAAATTAAAAGGAATGGGGACAAAGGACAACCTTGCTTAACCCCTGATTTTAAAAACACATTCTTTGTTAAAAACCCGTTAAAGGAACAGTAACACTAAAAAATAAAAATGTTTTAAAATAATTAAAATATAACGTACTGTTGCCCTGCACTGGTAAAAGTTGTGTTTGCTTCAGAAAGACTACTATAGTTAATAGAAATAGCTGCTGTGTAGCCATGGGGGCAGCCATTTAAATTGAAAAAAGGAGAAAAGGCCCAGGTTACATAAGAAGATACCAGATAAACTGTGTAGAATACAATGGGAATCTGTTACTTATCTGTTATCTGCTTAGTAACCTGTGCCTTTTCTCCTTTTTTAAATTTAAATGGCTGCCCCCATGGCTACACAGCAGGGTATATATATAAACTGCAGTAGTGTTTATGAAGAAAACACACAACTTTTACCAGTGCAGAGCAATAGTATATAATATATTAATTATTTCTATTACACTTTCATTTTTTGGTGTTACTGTTCCTTTAATAGAAACTTGGCTAAAACAAGATTTGTATAAGACCTTTCGGTCATTAGAATACTATATAGCATCCCGAATAACATTGAGGGATTCCGCCATGCTTCTTCCCGGAACCCCACACACCTGATCAGGATGAATTAAAACATTTAAAAATGGTTTAACATGTAAAGAAATTAATTTTGCCCTGATTTTATAATCAACATTCAATAAAGTAATAGGTCTAAATTTCTCAAGTTTCTCTTTGTCCCCTTTTTTAAAAATCAAAGACACAATGCCCCTCCTCCATGAGGGGGGTAAAACATCAACATTAAAAGCTTCTTGGTATAATAAAAACAAATCATCTTTTAAAATATCCCAAAACCGTAAATAAAATTCAATCGGTAGACCGTCTTCCCGGATGAAAAACTTTTAAAAACCACAAATAGTTCTTCCAAAGTAAAATCACGGGTTAAAACCTCCTGATCTAAAACACTTCACTTAGGATCTAAAACATTAAGACATTTAAAAGGGATTCATCAATGCATTTTTCATTAAAAAGGAGTTGATAAAAATGAAAAGCAGAATCTGAAATATCAGACATTGAAGTAGCACCATTCAAAGATAAAATAGGGTCTCTTTTTTCCAGAATTTTCTTAAAAAAGAACCTGGAGCAGAAGTGCTTCACATGGGAATTAAAAATGATTTCTTTACCCTTTTGTTCCAGGCTCTTCTTAATCTCTGCTTTTAAAACCAACATATCATTATCAACATCAGCTCCAACATCACATAATTTAAAAAGAGTTTGCATACGCGTATTTAAAACATAAAACCATTGTTTTTTCTTTTTTGCAACCATCTTACCTGCATTAATAAAAAAATCTCTTATTTTGGGTTTAGTGCCCTCCCACCAACATAGCATTGAACTGTGGGGTTCACTCGCCAACTGCCACTGTTGGTAGGTCTGTACAAACCTCTTACAGATCTGGTCATCTTTGAGAAGCTGCACATTTAGGGGCACATTTACTAACCCACGAACGGGCCGAATGCGTCCGATTGCGTTTTTTTCGTAATGATCGGTAATTTTGCGATTTTTTCGGCGTCTTTACGATTTTTGCGTAAAAACACGATTTTTTCGGCGTCTTTACGATTTTTGCGTAAAAACGCGAGTTTTTCGTAGCCATTACGAAAATTGCGCTAAGTCGCGATTTTTTCATAGCGTTAAAACTTGCGCGAAACGTCGCGCCTTTTCAGTGTTAACGCTACGAAAAAATCGGGACTTTGCGCAACTTTCGTAATGGCTATGAAAAACTCGCGTTTTTACGCAAAAATCGTAAAGACGCTGAAAAACTCGCGTTTTTACGCAAAAATCGTAAAGACGCCGAAAAAATCGCAAAAATTACGAAAAAGTCGCAAAATGTTCGTTTTCCAATCGGAATTTTTCCAATTCGGATTCGAAATCGTGTCTTAGTAAATCAGCCCCTAAGTCTCCAAAGACCTTTTTCCACTCTCTTTTCCCCTAAAATGTTGACCTGGGAAAGTAAAATCTTGTGATCTGTAAACACATTGTCTAAAAGAATGCATTTAAAAGGATTAAAAAGGTCAAAGGTTAAAAATCAATTCTCGAAGAGATTCTTCCATTTGACCAAGTAAAACCAGGATCTGTATCAGATAAAACCTTCCAAACATCTTTTAGCTTAAAATCATCAGTAAAATTTTGTAGCAGGTAAAAGGTTCTATCCTTTTGGTTAGGGTCACCCCCCTGCCGTCTTTCACCAACCCCAACATAATTAAAATCACCACCCACCAGCAGAGGAGTAGACCCCACACAAAACAATGGTAAAAGTTCTAAAAGTTCGGCCGAGGCATACACATTTAAAATGCGGAAAGAAAGTCCATTAAAACATAAATGAATTAAAATAGCTCTGCCAGTCTCTATCTCAGTCACAGTCTGAAGAGCAATATTAGAGCCACAGCATAATAAACCTACCCCAGCAGCTTTGTTTTTGTTTGACCCAGACCATACGGATGGGCCCCAGTTCCAGTCTCTCTTTAAAAAGCTGTAGTCCAGCTGTTGTCAATGCCACATTCCTGTAAAAGGCAGAGATCAAAGTCCACAGTCTTGACATAAGAAAATAAAGCAGCAGGGCCCTTTAAAGATCTCACATTTAGAGAGGTGATCTTAAGGCAGTTCATCATGGCAGTTTACGTGGGTGCATCCTCCATTCCCGACTCAGATCCTTCTCCATCGGAGATATCCAGCGACTCCGCATCTCCCTCCTCAGGAGACCCAAATTCACGGATGTTGACGGGGTCCGATGCGTACGTGTACCTCACCTCCGTTCGAGCCCTGACTTCTCCTTCACTGGAGCTGGATCTGACCAAGATTATCCCTAGTTCTTTATAAAAGTTAAAGTAAAACTTACTTACAGATGCAAGAGAATTGACCTATGAGAATTCTGATTACCAAACTTTGTGGGCAATCTTGCCATGATCTTACACATAAAGATCTGTAATCTTTAGCAAAGCTAAACTGAATTAACCTTCCCGAACAAAAAGGTCACCATCTGCCTATGTTCAATGGTGACTGAGTTGGGTGATGTCATTGGAAGGCGGAACTAAGGCACAGGACTGAGGCTGACAAAGAGACAGGCAAAGAGACTGAATGGAATGGGACCCCCTTAACATCTCTTTGTAAAATATATGTGTGTGTGTGTATATATAGATAGATAGATAGATAGATAGATATATAGATAGATAGATAGATAGATAGATCAGCCAACTGTTTTGGAGGTTTAAATTGACTGAGCTTTAAAGCTTCTCTGTATCTTTCTAACATAACATTCTGTCACAGTGGCAAAATCCCATTAAAACTCATTGTAATTCTGGTGTTTTATAAACTGGACCCTAGTGATATAAAATAAGGTAGTTATTGTCACCTGGGAATATCCATAGATGCTCAGAATCTGGGCTATGGGCAGAGTTGTTTTTGATGAAAGATCCCCAATAAACCCAGCAATGTTTCTCTTCCCCACACAGGAGTAATTGGGAACCGGCTCCCTGGTACCAGATAATATCTGTAATACGCTCCTCACTGCCTTCCGTGCGTCCCCACAAGGGTCGTATATATGGTACCCCAGGGTCAGGTTGGGGAACTGGGTTGTACTATTGTTCATTTGCTCAATGACATAATGAAAATCCAGCAAATATTTGAGGTACTCTATATTAGGACTGGAGGAGAATCACAACTGTAATTATATCCAACTCTCAGAACTATTGCAGTTAAACTATTATTTCCTTACTTGTACTGTGAGGTTTGACATATAATCAGATATTCATATACTCTGAGGCTTAGCATATTATACTCCATTTTACAATGTATCTCCATTTTGTAACTGCAGACTGCAAGGCTTGACATCCCATAATAAGTTGTTTTTTCCCCAAATATTAACCCTGCACGGCTTGCACATTATATATACTATGTATCCTATCGGTTACATTCCTGCCCGGTACAGGGCCATCCTTGAAACTACAGTGGCCTCTTTCTATTTGCTATAATACTCCCCTATGTATTTGCACGTACACAGAAGGTTATAAAAGCTATGAGCAGGTAACAATAAACTGAACAAGTTTCAACTGCGTCCATTGTTGCATCCCTCTTGTTCCCATATATACATCTTTGTCCTGGCAGGAGCCCACACTTTAAGTTTCCAAAGGGTAAGGTTTTGCTGACCTTTAGTTGAATCATTCTATATAAGGTTGATGACTGATGCTCTGGACATTTGGAAAATGGAGTGGACTTGCCTCTAATGTGTTGATTTCCATCACAGTACTTGCCGCTATTTTGGTCACTTGTGGGTGCTGTTGCGTCCCTTGTATTCGTGGCCTATTGCAACGTCTAAACTAAAACTATGTACGTTTCAATTTCAACTTGCCCTGATGATTGTGTAATTACTTGTGAAACAGATATTTGAAATATAGGATGAAAAGCAATGCTAGTCCTAATAACTGATGTTTTTCTGTAACACATAATGCAACCATAAGTATCAAAGGGTGGAGATGTAAGGAAAATGAAGAGTTAACATTTAAATCTGCATAATGTGTTCAAAGATTGTGTTATGAAATGAAGAAATGTGCTGAGACATAACCTCTTGTTTTTCTATGCTACTTTTAACTACATTTCAGACATGGTGACTGACCACACTTGAGACAACATACAATTTGAGACAAAGTGACTTGCAACATCGTGACTTGTGGTTACAGACTGGGGACATTTGGAAAGTACCGATGCTGGAAAGACCCCAATAAACACAGGGTCTCTTTGTGGGTGTGTTTATGGGAGTGTTTATGTATTCAGACTATAAAAAGCCTAGCAAGTTATGTATAGATCAGACAGCCATTGATACATGCTTGTCTCTCCTCTGCAGACAGAATAAACACATTTACTTTGCTTAATTCCAAGATCCCTGAAGTCATTTGCTGAATTTTCTTAACATCTGATCCATAGATGAAACTTTAGCCACAGTTGGAATCTTCCTCTGTAGTCTGGTCCCTTCCGCAACAAACTGTCACCTACTGCTACTCTATTAGTAGGACAGTCACAGGGAGCATTGGGAGGGCTCTTTACAATCTCTATATGTGGCTTCTTCACCATTTTGACCAACCCTAGTAACAGCCTTGTGGGCTAACTACCAACTCTACACTACATAAACCTACAGCAATAGCTGGGAATCAGAGTGACTGTTGGGCTGTGTGTGTATTTCTACACATAGCCGCTCTACTCTGTATTAAGATGGTTGGGAAATGTGGAAATTTGAATCATTTTCTTGAAAATTGTTGATTTTTGTTCTTGTTATTGGCCTACCCCTACTCATAAGGATATCATGCTGTACCCCCTATCATGTTTCAGTAATAATTTGAGTTAGTATAGCAAAGTTAAAGGGAGGATTGTAGAAGAGTCTAGCCTTCCAATATTGATGGGACTATATCTGCATACATTATAAGTGCCTATCATTGACTAGGTGCTAATGATAATTGCTTTCATAATTCAACCTGATATGATGTACAAGTAAGAAAAAGATACGTAATAACTCCTGCCTTTTCCATGTGTCAGCTGGGAAAGGCTTTTCATGGGGTTAGACACAGAAGGAAAATGGAACATCTTTATAACATTGCTTTGCAGGTATACACAACAGTATATTCCCCTTGTAAGCAAGGAGAGGCATCGCAAAGCAAAACCTTTATGGCTGAATAAAAGTGTTAGTGTCGGGGTTGGTAATAAAAAATGTGCTTTTAAAGCATTCAAGTTAGCTGGGGCAGCGGAAACTTTCATCAGGTACAGGGGGGCAAATAAAGCAGCAAAAAAGCTATCAGGCAGCTAAAATAGAGATGGAAAGGGATATTGCAGCTAGGGGTAAAAAGAATCCAACATTATTAATTATATATTTTTAATTATTTAAATAGCAAAAAAATGAAGCAAGAAGGGGTGGGAACCTTATTATCACGGGGGGGTAAATTGGTTGATGAGAACGGGGAAAAAGCAGAAATTTTGAACAGCTCTTGCCAGACTAATTTAGTCACCTTTTATGAGGAGGTGAGTAGGAACCTTGATGCTGGGATGGCAGTGGATGGGATCTACTTGGACTTTGCTAAAGCGTTTGATACAGTACCTCACAGAAGGTTAATGATCAAATTAAGGAATATTGGCCTAGAACATAATATTTGTAATTGGATAGAGAACTGGCTGAAGGATAGATTACACAGAGTTGGGGTAAATGGAACATTTTCTAATTGGCCCAGTGTGGTTAGTGGAGTACCGCAGGGGTCAGTCCTTGGGCCTTTGCTGTTTAACTTGTTTATTAATGCCCTGGGGGGGGCATAGACAGTACTGTTTCTATTGATACTAAATTGGGCAAAACTATAAGTTCCATGCAGGATGTGCAGCTTTGCAGAGCGATTTGACATAATCTGAAAACTGGGCAGCAAACTGGGAAATGAGGTTCAATGTTGATAAGTGCAAAGTTATGCATTTTGGTAGAAATAATATAAACACAAACTATCTACTGAATGGGAGTGAGTTGGGGGTTTCCTTAATGGAGAAGGATCTGGGGTTTTTTGTAGATAACAAGTTGTCTAATTCCAGGCAGTGTCATTCTGTGGCTACTACAGCAAATAAAGTGCTGTCTTGTATAAAAAGGGCATTGACTCAAGGGATGAGAACATAATTTTGCCCCTTTATAGGTCCCTGGTAAGGCCTCACCTTGAGTATGGGGGGCAGTTTTGGGCTCCAGTCCTTAAGAAGGATATTAATGAGCTGGAGAGAGTGTAGAGACTGCAATAAACTGGTAAAGGGGATGGAAGGGTTAAACTATGAGGTTAGACTGTTGGGGTTGTTTTTGGGGAAAAGAGGCGCTTGCGAGGGGACATGATTATAAGCAGATAGGGGGTGTCCTTTTTTCCCATAAAAATGATCAGCGCACCAGAGGCCCCCCCTTTAGATTAGTGGAATGGAGTTTCCATTTAAAGCAGCTTAGGGGGTTCCTCACGGTGAGGGCAGTGAGGGGGTTGGGGAATGCCCTGCCGGGGGATGTTGGGTAGGGGGTTCCTCATGGTGAGGGCAGTGAGGGGGTTGGGGAATGCCCTGCCGGGGGATGTTGGGTAGGGGGTTCCTCACGGTGAGGGCAGTGAGGGGGTTGGGGAATGCCCTGCCAGGGGATGTTGGGTAGGGGGTTTCTCACGGTGAGGGCAATGAGGAGATCGGGGAATTCCCTGCCAGGGGATGTTGGGTAGGGGGTTCCTTACGGTGAGGGCAGTGAGGTTGGGGAATGCCCTGCCGGGGGATGTTGGGTAGGGGGTTCCTCACGGTGAGGGCAGTAAGGTTGGGGAATGCCCTGCCGGGGGATGTTGGGTAGGGGGTTCCTCACGGTGAGGGCAGTGAGGGGGTTGGGGAATGCCCTGCCGGAGGATGTTGGGTAGGGGGTTCCTCACGGTGAGGGCAGTGAGGGGGTTGGGGAATGCCCTGCCGGGGGATGTTGGGTAGGGGGTTCCTCACGGTGAGGGCAGTGAGGGGGTTGGGGAATGACCTGCCGGGGGATGTTGGGTAGGGGGTTCCTCACGGTGACGGCAGTGAGGGGGTTGGGGAATGCCCTGCCAGGGGATGTTGGGTAGGGGGTTCCTCACGGTGACGGCAGTGAGGGGGTTGGGGAATGCCCTGCCGGGGGATGTTGGGTAGGGGGTTTCTCACGGTGAGGGCAGTGAGGTTGGGGAATGCCCTGCCAGGGGATGTTGGGTAGGGGGTTTCTCACGGTGAGGGCAGTGAGGTTGGGGAATGCCCCTAGAGATGGGGTAATGACAGTTTCTGTTAATGCCTATAAGAGGGGCCTGGATGAGTTCTTGAACAAGCAGAATACCCAAGGCTATTGTGATACTAATATCTACAGTTAGTACTAGTGGTTGTATATATAGTTTATGTATGTGAGTGTATAGATTGGTAGGTGTGGGTTGTGGGTGCTGGGTTTACTTGGAAGGGTTGAATTGATGGACTCTGGTCTTTTTTCAACCCTATGTAACTATGTAACTATGAACAAGTATGTCCCTTTATCCCCATGTCTGATTCCTGTGTCATATAAGGAAGAAAAAAGATAAAGCATTGTTAGTGATTTGCTTCTGCACTAATGGGCTACTTAGTTTCTTTAGTTCCTTATCCCTATTAATTAATTAATTAGTTAATTCTGCAATTGATACTGTAAATAAAATATTGAACCAAAGAATGTTCTCTGATAGGACCAACTTTTAGATGGTGGTTCAAAAACAGACAAACGATGATGTTAAAACATCCCCATGGTTATACACAACCCATCCTTCATTCCTAGTATGGACAAAGGCACCTTTAAAAAATGGCAATCAAAAGACAGCTTACCCACCAAAATAATAGATTTCATTAAAAACAATAAAGTAATACCCTTAGCAAAAATGGTCCCACCGGGACCTATGGAAATACAAGCAAATCTATCATTATATTACAACAAAAAAAGAAGTAGACTGGAATAGACCACTTACAACCTGGGGAAATCTTCTAGACCACCCAGATCCAATAGATAAGCCAATCTCAACATTATACAAATTGCTTCTTAAAAATATAATTATCCCAAAACAGACATTTCAGATAGAATGGGAAAATGATTTAAATATAGAACCACTATACATAAATCCACAAGAGCCGTCCGGGTGAGGGAAATGAACTATAAATTAGCCACTAGGCGGCACTATACCCCAGTCAAACTCAAAAGAATGTATAGTAACAGTCCAGATTTGTTCTGGAGATGTGGACTAGAGAAAGGTACCCATGTACACATTTGGTATACCTGCCCCTCATTGAAGCAGTTTTGGGCTAGAATCATTCTAGACATATCTGATATCACTCTGAGATCACAATCAAAGAAACAGAGGTCCCAACAATCCTATTGAAAATTATCCCAGAGTTCAAACACGGAAATTAGTTTAAGAATAATATACAGATGCCCATCTGGAAAAAGCAATACAGGTTCCTCCACACAAAAACTGCTCACCGCTCAAATCCTCTGGTCCAGGTACAACCTGCCCCGGCCCCTGCACTCACAGCCAGGGAGAACCCACTTCCAAACAAGAAAGCATTATGCTTACCAAACGGTCCTGTTGCCCCGGGTGCTCCTGCCCCGGCCCCTGCACTCACAGCCAGGGAGAACCCACTTACAAACAAGAAAGCATTATGCTTACCAAACGGTCCTGTTGCCCCAGGTGCTCCTGCCCCGGCCCCTGCACTCACGGCCAGGGAGAACCCACTTCCAAACAAGAAAGCATTATGCTTACCAAACGGTCCTGTTGCCCCGGGTGCTCCTGCCCCAGCCCCTGCACTCACAGCCAGGGAGAATCCACTTCCAAACAAGAAAGCATTATGCTTACCAAACGGTCCTGTTGCCCCGGGTGCTCCTGCCCCGGCCCCTGCACTCACAGCCAGGGAGAACCCACTTCCAAACAAGAAAGCATTATGCTTACCAAACGGTCCTGTTGCCCTGGGTGCTCCTGCCCTGAGCCTCTGCACTCACGGGCAGGGAGAACCCACTTCCAAACAAGAAAGCATTATGCTTACCAAACGGTCCTGTTGCCCCGGGTGCTCCTGCCCCGGCCCCTGCACTCACAGCCAGGGAGAACCCACTTCCAAACAAGAAAGCATTATGCTTACCAAACGGTCCTGTTGCCCTGGGTGCTCCTGCCCTGAGCCTCTGCACTCACGGGCAGGGAGAACCCACTTCCAAACAAGAAAGCATTATGCTTACTAACCGGCCCTGTTGCCCCGGGTGCTCCTGCCCCGGCCCCTGCACTCACGGGCAGGGAGAACCCACTTCAAAACAAGAAAGCATTATGCTTACTAACCGGCCCTGTTGCCCCGGGTGCTCCTGCCCCGGCCCCTGCACTCACGGCCAGGGAGAACCCACTTCAAAACAAGAAAGCATTATGCTTACCAAACAGCCCTGTTGCCCCGGGTGCTCCTGCCCCGGCCCCTGCACTCACGGGCAGGGAGAACCCACTTCAAAACAAGAAAGCATTATGCTTACCAAACAGCCCTGTTGCACCGGGTGCGCCTGCCCGAGCAGGGGACAAATCTGGACACAAGACTTCACACATTGGCAATGTACTCCAGCTCAGCATAAAAAGCAGCAACAATTAGTATTAAAATCAATCAACCTTTATTTGCGCATCTAAAAAGCACAGCTTGGGGTCTCATGACAGCAACTCCCTCAGACCTTTCTCTTCAGAACAAGGTACAATAGTTCTTGGCTAATACTTTATTGGGTTATTTTTTCTCTCTAAAGTTAATAATTACATCTTATGATCCAAATGTTTGGCACAGACACTAGGAGAGTATATGCACAGCACACTGTAAGGGTAAGATATATTGATATAAATAACAGCACAGACTTTCATACTTTAGTTGTATCACACAACATTTCAGAACCCCTATTTTGTTCTATTCCCCCTGTTTGTTTTAATGTTTAATGTGATTTCTGTTAGTGAGTAGGAAATGTAAAACTTACGCCAAACATGAATGTTTCACCAGTCTGTCATTTGTATCAGTTAATTCCTTTACAGCAAAATGTGCAGTCATTACACCTCCAATCATGATGTCTCCTTCTTGAATATATTCATGCTCTATAGAGGACTTAGTCATCTCCAGGTGACAGGCAGGGTTGATAGGCTGAACCCCAGATCTGCAGGGTCCCACACACAGAACTATCACAAATAACATCAATTCAATGGCTTTAAAGACACTGGTGGCTCTTAGCATTGCACCCCCAGATATCACAATGTATCCCAATAAAATGCAGAAAACTAGAAGATTTCCCCAGTAGCAGTCAGTGGCACAGAGAGACACAGGGGCCCCAGGATCCCCCTGCATGTGTAGAACAGAGTAAGGGGCCCGGCTCATCCAACCCTCATTTTATAGAGAGCAGAGAGAGGATTTGCCCCAGTAACAGTCAGTGGCACAGAGAGACACAGGGGCCCCAGGGTTGGGCTGTGTGTGTAGAACAGAGTAAGGGGCCCGGCTCATCCAACCCTCATTTTATAGAGAGCAGAGAGAGGATTTGCCCCAGTAACAGTCAGTGGCACAGAGAGACACAGGGGCCCCAGGGTTGGGCTGTGTGTGTAGAACAGAGTAAGGGGCCCGGCTCATCCAACCCTCATTTTATAGAGAGCAGAGAGAGGATTTGCCCCAGTAACAGTCAGTGGCACAGAGAGACACAGGGGCCCCAGGGTTGGGCTGTGTGTGTAGAACAGAGTAAGGGGCCCGGCTCATCCAACCCTCATTTTATAGAGAGCAGAGAGAGGATTTGCCCCAGTAACAGTCAGTGGCACAGAGAGACACAGGGGCCCCAGGGTTGGGCTGTGTGTGTAGAACAGAGTAAGGGGCCCGGCTCATCCAACCCTCATTTTATAGAGAGCAGAGAGAGGATTTGCCCCAGTAACAGTCAGTGGCACAGAGAGACACAGGGGCCCCAGGGTTGGGCTGTGTGTGTAGAACAGAGTAAGGGGCCCGGCTCATCCAACCCTCATTTTATAGAGAGCAGAGAGAGGATTTGCCCCAGTAACAGTCAGTGGCACAGAGAGACACAGGGGCCCCAGGGTTGGGTTGCATGTGTAGAACAGAGTAAGGGGCCTGGCTCATCCAACCCTCATTTTGTAGAGAGCAGAGAGAGGATTTGCCCCAGTAACAGTCAGTGGCACAGAGAGACACAGGGGCCCCAGGGTTGGGCTGTGTGTGTAGAACAGAGTAAGGGGCCCGGCTCATCCAACCCTCATTTTATAGAGAGCAGAGACAGGATTTGCTCAGTAGAATGAATATAGGCACCGGCACCTGGGGGAACTCCCATCAATTCTTATTATAGAAGACCATTATTAATGATTATTTCTGCACATAAAATCAAGAACCATAAAAAAATAGTTTATTGTACTGTAAAAGTATTAACCATATATTAAACAGGATTACATTTTATAAGATCACTTCATTATATGTAAAATTCCGTTCCTTCACTAGATATGGCTAAATAGATAGGTATAACTAATGGCCCATAAGACGACCAAAGGGCCAAAGGGGTTTGTAACTCAGTGAAGCTCAGGTTAAACCTGCAAGTCTCACCAACGTTGCTACTTGAATGACAGTCATATCCTAATTTGCTGGCCTTCTCAAGGCCTTTGTGGGGGCTTCCTAGGGATAGAAGACAATAATGAGTATCCTTATGTTGTCATATTTTGCATGAGAGGAGTTACACACCCAAACAGATAGGAGCATGTGATACCTTGAGAGTGATAACCACTTAAGATATCATTGTGGCCCTCCCACCCTATTTGATAGATGGTGTGCATTAGGACTAGTCATTGCCAGTCAGGCTTTTATTATAGGATGCATTCTAACTAAACTAGTATGAGACCCACGTGAGCAGCAGGCCAGGCACCCTGAGGCACCCGGCACCCACTACCGCTCATTCAGACACGCAAGTTGGAAGCAGGCAGGACCTGATTTGGGGCAAGGCCACAATGGCCCGGGCCTAGGGTGGCACAAATGTATGGGTGTCAAGCTGCTCATTAAATAAAAAATAAACAATTAGTAGAATTCTCATTGAAGAATTTTTCTTGCATCTATAATTATGTTTTTTAGCAACTTCTATAGCAAAACTGGGGGGCACAGTGGGGCAGTGTTATGGTTGTATTTATGATCCCTTTAACCCTTTAAGTGCCAGCAGAATTTCACATTTCGGTTCCCCTCAGTGCCAGACGTTTTGTAAACATTCTGTGCTCTCTCAATTTAGGGGCTTTTACTGGGGGCAGGGTTAAGTTTAGGTAGACAAACTATATATTGTTTTTTTCAGGAGAACCTGAGCTTTCCAAATCTGCCTGTGTTTTTATGTATTTCCACTTCTGGAACAAGATTGAGAGCTTGAAATACAAAAAAAGAAAAATGCTATTTTTCATGATATAGAAACATATTTTATTTTATGGACAAAAATTCAACTGATTAGGAAAGCCTCATGTGTCCTGAACATGTCAATACCTGATATGTATAGTTCGATGGAGATTTCTGGCTTCTATAGATCAAAAACTCCCAGCAGTAAATTACCAAATTTTCAAAGCATTACAGCAGAATACGGCATACTTTAGGCTGATGCCACATGTGGCGTTTTTCCGCTGCGTATTTACTAATTCTCTCGGCAGCTGAAAAACGCCCGATATCATCATCCATAGAAATAGCTTGAAAAGACTCGAAGCAAACCACACAATGCGGAAATACGCTAGAAAAAGCCTTAGCACGGATTTTTCAAGCGTAGGCCGAAATACGCCAGTATTTGCAAAGCAAGCTATTCCTATGTATACGCAAAGATAGCTGCCAGACCTAGCGGAAATACGCTGTGTTTTTTACTATTTCGCACTATTAGCACCATGGAAACGGGATTTGCTACGTCACCAGTACCAGGCTGAAAAACGCCATAGTCAGGGGCTGTGTGGCTTGTACAGCGTTTTTAGGCTGAGAAAAAACGCAGCGGAAAAACGTCACGTGTGGCATCAGCCTTAGATTCCAAAGCCAAATCCTGAAACATTAGGTTTACCCCAGGAAACCATATATTTTTAAAAAGTACACATTCTAAAGAATCCAAAATGGGTAACTATGTCTTCCAACTCCTAAGTACGAAACAGCAATGCTTTCCTGAATTATTTTTCTATAAATAATTATGAAAATTCAAAAAAATTGCCTCAAACCTTCCATTTTCAAGCATCATATCTCCCACATAGTATTAGGTAACAAGAAAATACATCCTAAGTATGAAAACCAAGGGTGTACTGAACAGTTTGATGCCCATTGGGCATAGGATCACCAATGTATCTGGCATTTAGAGACCCCAAAAGGAAGTTAGTACATACAAATTGCCCCGGAGATCTCTTTAGGTACTGAAGGGGTAAAGCCACAAAAAAGCAAGCTCTCTGTTTTAGCTCAAATTAAGCAGAGAAATCCCTGTCTAAGGGAAGATTTTTTGTTTTCATTTGATGTGTGAAGGTGTTGGCCATTTGTTGGTTGAATTTTGAAAATTTTCATGTTAATTTATTTTAAATCAAATTTTAGTTTCCCCCAGAAGGTGAGTGATTGCCGCCTATTTCCCTTCACTTCTTTGGGCTACAAACTCACTGATAGATCCCCTCCCCCTCCCCCACACCTGGGTGGCAGTTTCATTTGCAGTTTGATTCTGTTTCAGCTTAAATCAAATACAATTTTCTCATATTGTGTGGGTATTTTTATTTTTAGTTTTGTAATGCGAGAAAGCTAAAGGGAGAAGGATTTTGGGATTTAAAATCTTTTCTCAGCAACAGTGCAACTCCCAGGCACCTGCTCACATTAACCCTCTCCCTGCCAGAGCCTTACTCCTTTATATCTACATTTTGTTGATTAATAGAACTAAGCTTCCTTTTTTTGTGGGGTATTTTGTAAAATAATGGGAGGGAATAAAAACAAAAATGATAAAAAAAATGCCTCAGGGTCCTAGAGGCAAAAGACCTGAAAGACCCGACTACAACTCTGGAGTAAAGCAGCAGTCAGAGTCTGTGTCACAAACCCCCAGCGCTTCTACGTCTGCTGCTTCAGCCAATGTGACCCCGGCTAAAACATTTGCGCAGGCAGTATGTGCGGGCAGCAGCCCAAGCCAAGTCACCCCTGGGGCAGAGCAACTTACACGGAAACATGGGGTCCTATATCTAATGGCAGGAGCTCATGGCATAGAGGCTTACATAAAAGCTGCAGCTGAACTAGTGGCCCCTCTGCAATAGTGGCAGCCAGCAAAATGTATGGGAAAGCAATAATCTTTGCCCGTACACTGACTGCAGTACACACTTTGGTGCAGAGAGGTATCACAGTGGGGGGGAGTTATGTCCCTGTAGAACCCCTAGAAGGGTTTGGCACTAGGGTAGTCTTATCCAATGTGCCCCCTTTCCTACCAGACCCCATATTGTGCCCCCACCTGCAAGCCTTTGGGGAATTAAAATAAAATATACTGTTTTATTATTACAGAGAAAAAGGAATCATTTAATAAACCCAATAGGGCTGTTCTGCCCCCAATAAGGGGTAATTATATCTTAGTTGGGATCAAGTACAGGTACTGTTTTATTATTACAGAGAAAAGGGAATCATTTAACCATTAAATAAACCCAATAGGGCTGTTCTGCCCCCAATAAGGGGTGATTATATCTTAGTTGGGATCAAGTACAGGTACTGTTTTATTATTACAGAGAAAAGGGAATCATTTAAACATTAAATAAACCCAATAGGGCTGTTCTGCCCCAATAAGGGGTAATTATATCTTAGTTGGGATCAAGTACAGGTACTGTTTTATTATTACAGAGAAAAGGGAATCATTTAACCAATAAATAAACCCAATAGAGCTGTTCTGCCCCCAATAAGGGGTAATTATATCTTAGTTGGGATCAAGTACAGGTACTGTTTTATTATTACAGAGAAAAGGGAATCATTTAACCATTAAATAAACCCAATAGGGCTGTTCTGCCCCAATAAGGGGTAATTATATCTTAGTTGGTATCAAGTACAGGTACTGTTTTATTATTACAGAGAAAAGGGAATCATTTAACCATTAAATAAACCCAATAGGGCTGTTCTGCCCCAATAAGGGGTAATTATATCTTAGTTGGGATCAAGTACAGGTACTGTTTTATTATTACAGAGAAAAGGGAATCATTTAACCATTAAATAAACCCAATAGGGCTGTTCTGCCCCCAATAAGGGGTAATTATATCTTAGTTGGGATCAAGTACAGGTACTGTTTTATTATTACAGAGAAAAGGGAATCATTTAACCATTAAATTTATTGGGGGCAGAACTGTCCTATTGGGTTTGTTTCTTGTTTAAATGATTTTTGGGTAGACGTAAGGTATGGGGATATTAATGACAGAAAGCCCCTTTATCAGGAAAACCCCATGTACTGAGAATAGTGGATAACAGGTCCCATACTTGTAATAAGTCTTGGGAAGGACAAATTGGTGATATTTGCAGACTTGAAATTTTATTTGTATGTAGCCCTATTTTGGCTTAGGCTTACTTCTAACATGCATTTACCTGCATGTTGCGCTACAGGAGCCCTGTGCCCCCACTTACTATGGGTGAGCAGGTACAATATTACTGGCATGCCTCCACCCAGGGTAGGGGCAGGTTGAACTGTAACACCCCATCCCTAGGAAACTCTGTACAGTCTTTCTCCTTGTGTATGGACTCCCTGCAACTCCTGGGACCTTGCCCCCCTTGGGGTAGTTGCTTACCAGGCAGCTGAGGATCCAATTCTTGAGGAATTGACCAGGAGACTGGAAGTGCTGATTAACCAGATGAACTTGTTTATTGTATTCACACACAGTATCCAGTAGTATGACATGCAGGTACAGGTACTTCTCCTTACTTCCCTTAGGAGACCCTCTCACTTAGGCTTATTCTCTGGTACTCCCACCAAGAGATCCTTTCCTAGGAGTTCACCTGGTACTCACGCCAAGAGACCTTCTCTTAGGGCTCTCCCTGGTACTCACGCCAAGAATACCCTCTCGCTTAGGGAATCTCCTTTCTCTTGTGGTCCCTAGCTACCACCTGAGCTGGCCACTTAATGTACCTGAACTTTGGCCAGTAATGCCGGGAGGTCTTAACCTCATTTATCTCCTGTTGGGGCTTCAGACTACCCTTTCTAGATACTCTGTCTATTCTCTCACTCCTAGAGTGACTATAACAGATCTCTCAGAACTCTATAACTGGAGCCTGTAGCTAGCCTCTTCACAGAGGTTGGGTCCCAGAACAAAAGACCTTCCACAAAATGGGTGTCATCCCTTTTTATATTGCAGCACACCACCACCTAGTGGTTGCTGTTAGAAATACAGGGAAACTCCCTTTTCATACATAAACCTTTAGGTGTCCATAACCCACAAGGCCACCCTCTGGTGTCTGTCTAAAGGGGAACCCATCCTAAAAGGTGCCCAAATCTTTGGGATTCCTACATCTACTTATAATTCTTAAAATAAAGCACAGTATGTAATGTTCTGTAGATTTCTAAAAGATAGAATATGATAATATTGTGGCTGAAATTACAGATATATTAATGCACTGACTATAAGGTTTAAAGAAAAATACATTCATTAATATTTATTCACATTTGTATGTTTTTAATTCAAAACAAATTTTTTTTTGTGTTCATTTCTGGTTTAAACATTATGATGTAACATTTGGGCAGAAATATACAGGCTAAAAGCCCCGCGCTTGAGGTGAGTATGGCAAATATCTCCACACACACAGTGTTTTTGCCTTTGGTGCTCAGATAGGCCGGGATCATTGTGATCCAAACACTGCAGAAGAGCAGCATGCTGAAAGTGATGTACTTGGCCTCATTAAAACTGTCCGGTAAGCTCCGAGCTAAAAATGCTAAAACAAAACTAACAGCTGCCAGAAGCCCCATATACCCAATAACTGAGTAAAAGCCAATAGCTGAGCCCTCATTGCACTGAATGATGATGGTTCCAGGGGAAGTGTGAATGTCCAGTTCCTGAAAGGGAGGAGAAATGGCCAACCAAGTCATGCAGATGATTATTTGAATGGATGAGCAGAACAAGACTACAGAATTGGACAGTTTGACTCCCAGCCATTTTCTCCATGAGCTCCCTGGCTTGGTGGCTTTGAAAGCAACACAAACCATGATAGTCTTGGCCAGGAGAGAAGAGACAGCTATGGAGAAGGTGATTCCAAAAGTGATGATGCGCAGCATGCAGGTTATATCCACAGGGCGACCGAGGAACAGAAACACACTGAGGAAGCTCAGCTTGATGGAGACAAGGAGGAGGAAGCTCAGGCTCCGGTTGTTGGCTCTCACTATGGGGGAGTCCCGGTAAGAAATGAAGACTCCCAATATTAGCAGAGTTATAAAGAAAGATAAAACAGAGACAGCTGAAAAAAACATGGAGATCACATCTCTGTATGATAGGAAAGCTTCTGCTTTGGCAATACACTGAGTCCTCTTTTTATTTGGCCATTCTGTGTTTTTACATGGAAAACAGCTTTCGCTATCTGTAAAAAAGAGTGAGGAAAAACTAAGTGAGAGATTGTATATATAAAGTTATTATATTAGTAATCCTGTTAGCACAGACTTCTGTATTTAAAGGATTTTTTCCAGTGCAGCATTAACTACCAAAATACAAAATACATACAGTGCCAGCCTCAAGGTTTTTTATGAACAAATTAAATGTAGGGGATCAGAGAACTCTGTCTCCTGTTTCTCAGTCTGTGATCTCATCCAGCCTAGCTACAGACTGGGGAGGGATCTGGTTGGCTGAATGCCCCAGTGAACCTCTGGGAGAGGTGTGCTTAAAGGAGAACTAAAGTCTAAAATAGAAAATCATTAGAAATGCTGTATTTTATATACTGAACATAAACATAAACATTATGAACTTACTGCACAAGCCCAGAGGTTGAGAAGCCTAATTTAAATAATGATTTATGCTTTCAAAGTTGTTCCCAGGGGGCCACCATCTTGTTACTTTGTTATACCATCTTCTATAAGATCTGGCTCCTGCACATGCTCAGTTTGCTCTGGGCTGCTGTTGGGAGGCGGAGCTTAGGGATCATAGTAAATTATCAGAACAACAGCACAAAGCCAGTGGCTGCATAAATATGCAAAAGAATCCCCCAATGAGAATCCCAGCTGAGAATCCCAGTTTGGCCTCTCCACGTGTGTAATGCACACAAACCCCCAACGGCTTCATAAACACTTTGACAGAAGTTATTTGTCTGTTGTGTGGGTGTATATAAAAGCAAAAAAAAATTATATAATTAAATTAAAAAAAACAACAGCAAGCAAGCCCCAGTGCTAAAGCTAGTAATATTCTGTACCTTAGCCCTGGGGGGAGTGTAAGGGGCAGATACAGTCACTGTGTTACATACAGACAAACCTTTACAATGGGGCAGTTTATTCCCAGAGGGGCTGTTTGTAACAGCAAAGTGACTGGAACTTTTGTCACAGCTTCTGCCTCTGTTTCCAACCTTTGTAACTTATATTTGTTACACAGCTCAGTATTTGGGATCATTACAAGGGGGAAAGAGAAGCCGCACTAAGAATTCAGCTAAAGTCTCACCCCAAGCTCAAAGGGCCTTTAGTTTTTAAGAGAGCAGCCAGACAGGACTGTTATTGGTTGGCCAGTATGCATGTTTAATAGTGACCAGACCAAGCAGGCAGGGGAAAGAAAAATATTGTGAGTGGATCCCTAAGCTCAGGTCACTGACATCAGCCAAGAGCAAACTGAGCATGTGCAGTAGTTGGGCAAGGCAAAAGATGGAGAGCTACTGTGGGCATCTTCAGGGGCATGGATCTTTATTTCTATAGAGCTTTGGTGACTTTGGGCTGGTACAAGGGCCCAAAACACATAGCTAAACATTTCTAGACATATTCTTTTTTAGGCTTTAGTTGTCCTTTAAGGTTTGGAGCCAAAAATCAAGGGGCGGGCCCAGAGTTGATAAAGGGAGCCCCTGTTGTTTTTGCCAGTGTTGGAAAAGAGATACAGAGTGAGCAGTCAAAACCACTGTTGTGAGTTCAGACTGAAAGGAAAAGATTTGCAGGGCTGCAAGGGATTACAAAGTCCTCTGTGGAATCTCTGTGTGTGTCCCCTGGTGAGAACAGGTATTGTTCATTTGCCTGCCATGTGGGAGCAGCCACCTTTTCCAAGGGGAAGGTACTCTGGGGCAGGTAGAACTACCTGGGGAGACTAAAGAGCTCTTGGGGAAGGGACTGAACTGATTTATAGGTTGGGGTCTATCCAGATCCAAGTTGGGACTGGGCACCTACAGAGACTGTGCCAGGAGTGGATAAACTGCATGGCTTCCTCAGGGTGGGATAATCAGTTATCCATTAAGCTGTTTTACATTCTATTTCAGCAGTTATATAAAGTTTGATATTGCTGCAAAACTGTGTGTGATTATTCCTAGTGGAAATCCCCTAGGGCCTAGAGGTGTGCTCCTCAGTGTCCACTAGGGGGAGGCACTGTGCTAAATCCCAGTTTCCCAGTATCTTTATAATTCAAGAGAGCAAATCTCCTGTACAAAGCAAGTAATACAGCCCAACAGAAGTGAGTGCGCCAAGAAAGGGTTACAGAAACAACACAGAACTATTGGCAGGACCCTGAGGTACAACACTTACTTGTCCAACTACAAAATATTACATTTATCCTCACTAATTGCAATTTGTTTTGTGATGTATGTAATATTATGAAGTGCTTGTAGTTATAGCAAGAACCTCTGTATAAGTAGTGATGGACCCGTCACTATTATATTGGGAAAAACTAATCTAACTAAATCACATCCACTTCCATCCCAATGTCTAGTTTTCTGCTCACCTCCTAACAGACGGCAAATACAATTTTCCTGGCAATATTAACTATGCATATACAGGTATGGAATCCCTTATCCAGAAAGCTCCGAATTAAGTAATGCCTGTCTCCCACAGACTCCATTTATTAAAATAATTTAGATGTTTAAAATCGATTTCCTTTTTCTCTGTTTTATTAAGAGTACCTTTTATTTGATCCCAACTAAGATATTATTGGGGCAGAACAGCCCTATTGGGTTTATTTCATGGTTAAATGATTCCCTTTTCTCTGTAAGAATAAAACAGTACCTGTACTTGATCCCAACTAAGATATAATTACCCCTTATTGGGGGCAGAACAGCCCTATTGGGTTTATTTAATGGTTAAATGATTCCCTTTTCTCTGTAATAATAAAACAGTACCTGTACTTGATCCCAACTAAGATATAATTACCCCTGATTGGGGGCAGAACAGCCCTATTGGGTTTATTTAATGGTTAAATGATTCCCTTTTCTCTGTAAGAATAAAACAGTACCTGTACTTGATCCCAACTAAGATTTAATTACCCCTTATTGGTGCAGAACAGCCCTATTGGGTTTATTTCATGGTTAAATGATTCCCTTTTCTCTGTAATAATAAAACAGTACCTGTACTTGATCCCAACTAAGATATAATTACCCCTTATTGGGGGCAGAACAGCCCTATTGGGTTTATTTAATGGTTAAATGATTCCCCTTTATTTGTAATAATAAAACAGTACCTGTACTTGATCCCAACTAAGATATAATTACCCCTTATTGGGGGCAGAACAGCCCTATTGGGTTTATTTAATGGTTAAATGATTCCCCTTTATTTGTAATAATAAAACAGTACCTGTACTTGATCCCAACTAATTAATCCTCATTGGAGGCAAAACAATCCAATTGGGTTTAATTATTGTTTTATTGATTTTTTAGTAGACTTAAGTTATGGAGATCCAAATTATGTTAAGACCCCTTATCTGAAATAACCTTTGTCCAGAGCATTCTGGATATTGGGTCCTACACCTGTACATACATAAAACCATGCTAGCACAAACCTACCCCTATATGTGATACAAGGCACTAAGTTTGCCCAGGAGCAGTAACCCATAGCAACCAATAAGATGTTTTCTTTTAAACAGGTGACCAGCTAATACTTCCAGGTGATTGGTTGCTATGGGTTACTGCTCCTGGGCAAGCTTAGTGCCTTTTTATTACATAACCCCCTTCGAGTATTGTGATTTGGATTGTATTCAAGTATCTTATCCATTTTTCCCCTTCTGAACATTCCTACCACTGATGTCAGACTATCAGCCCTTTAGTTTTTAGGGATCCCTTTTTAAATAATGGCTCCACATTAGCATTTTGTCTCTCAATACAATGCAATATATTTATTAATAGTGATGAGTGAATTTTTTTACATGGATTCGTAGTGAATTTCTGCATTTTTCCATTGGTGAATTGTTTGGTGAAACTTAATCTAAAATCTGGTGCAAAAAATTTGGGTGCGGATGCGTCAAAAATAGTCGCACACGATAAAAAATTTACGCGACAAAAGTGAAATTTAATTAATTATTTATTAATCCAGGAAAGTTTAGTAAAGAGGCATCACATCACAGAATAAATACCAGTCCAGGATCGTTGCTTTCACATATTCTAAACCCTTTTAAACTTTCTCCTGATTTAACCAATCACCTATACTTAAATGAATCTAATTTTAATTGGATGTATTAATAAAAGAAGCACTAATTGAATTAATTATCAGTGTAAAAATGTAATTTGGGATTTGTTTGATTCCTGGATGGCAGCCGCCCTGGACCGGGACCGGGATTTGTCTGCTTGGAAACTGGGCCTGAGCATTTGTTTGGTTCTTAAACTCTCTTGAATAGGATTGTACTTGTAGTAGTAGATTACCATCCAGATCCTAAGGATCCTATACTAATAGAAAGTGTTGGTGTTGACTTAAGAAGCGATTTTATTGTCGTTATTTTTCGGTGAGCTGTGTGCAATATTTTTTCACATGCCATATGTTAATGCGTTATTTTATATCACTCAATATTATCACACACTATTACCCAGGTTAGCGGTATACTTCACATATCACATGACTTCTGCCATTTCCACTCTGAATTGCAAGATGGAGGATGCAGGTGCGCAATCACCACCTCAAGTGCCAACACAGCACCCCTTTGCTACCCAAAGACTGGAAAGGAGAGGCAACAGTGATCTGGGTCACAGTGGCAGTAATAAAAGTATTAAGAAAATGAAGTATGAGCAAGGTAGGCATGGCATGATTGGGCATGATAGAGGTGCCAGGAAATGAAGGCATGAGTGTTCTCATAACACTAAAGCAAACACAATGCCAAAAAGGAAAGAAGAGAGTAGAAAAGAGCAGAGGCCAGAATACAGAAAAGTCAGAATTGGAAGGGAACTTTTATATAAGAGATTTGGCTCAAACCATCAATAATGGAAGCATTACTGACTGTGAAAGAAAAATGAATTAACCTATTAACCTTAAAGAGAGCAGTGAGAGCTCAGGTGTAAGTAGATACGAGAGAACAGAAGGTCAAGAAAAAAAGGAATCACGTGAAAAAATTATAACTTGTGCAAATTAAGATTTGTCTAACAATGACATCGAGGAAGAGAGGCCTCATTACATTTGTTATAACAGCCCAGAAGGTTTATCTCATATTGAACATAGGACAGTGACACACAGGGAGATTAGTGGGACAAATCTTCATTGTCACAGGCGACTAACCTCCCTATAATGCCAGCCCACTGGCTAGAATGTAAACCGCCGGTGGGAAGGCATACACGTTGCTGCAATGTCTTGAAGTTGGCCGAAGTTGCATTGAGAGGAAATCCCACCGGCAATTTACATTCTAGCCAGTGGGATGGCATTATAGGGAGGTTAGTCGCCTGTGACAATGAAGATTTGTCCAACTAATCTGCCCTTACAGACAGAGATTATCTTCCCGAGGAACAAAGTGAAATAGAAAGTCAGGAAATTGACACCCCCTCCTCACCCAAACAAACAAACAAAGAAAAAGATCATCAGAACAGAATGAGAAATCAGAAATTTACAGAGTTTGAAGATGAAGCTCTTATTCAAAAATTAGTGCCATTGTTTGACAGAATAATTGGCAAATATTCTGCTAAAACTGCTACTGCACTGAAAACTAAATACTGGAAGGACATAGCTGCCCATGTGAGTATTGGTGTCTGTCCAAGAAGTGTGCAGCATTGCAAGAAGAGATACCGAGATATAAAAAGGGTCCTCAAGAAAAAACTTTCTGATAAATCCAAATATAGGTACATTCGTATTTACGAGTTGCTGATCTGCTTTTCTGGCCAATCTGCTTTATCTTTTTGCTTACTGCCTTTCCATACATATTATTTAATTCTATCCTGCTGTCTTTACTTTTATGCTATGTAAGAATGTACGTACGTATGTACGCATATCTTTATCTGCGGTACTTATGTACCCAAGGCTGTTGAGTAGAACAATAAATTAATACAGTAAATAGGGAGGTCATTACAATAATATAAAAAAAATGTTAATGCACTGTACTCTCCTTAATGAAGGAGTTAGCGGGGCCAGTTAGTAGCAAGTTGCAGTAGTTTAGTAGGGTTAGTGTCAGAGAATGCCTTAGATAGCAAAAAAGAAAAAAGGACAACCCAAAGTAATAATCTAAACTTTAAATTATAACTGTTAATTACTAGCGATCCAAACTTAATACATTAACCAAGAGCAGTGATGTCCAACTTCTACGGTGCCGAGGGCCGGAATTTCTCTAGCATACATGATGGAGGGCCACTAATGGAATGCAGTTTGACCACTCCCCTTTTTAAACCACACCCACTTCAAACCACACCCATTTATCACAATGGTGGTAGTGCAGCAAAAACCCAAATGCTTGGTCCTCACTGTGGGGATATCAACCCTTAAATCCAAATGCCTCCTCCTCACCTGTGGATAGTGTAGCAACCCCCAGCACATAATTACACACCTTAGGAACCATTTAATGGCTATTTCCAACTGCTAACAAACTCCCAGAACAAACCCCTGCCAGGTTCACCTCCCACAGGCAGAGTATGGCACACACAGGCAGCACTCTGCCTGTCCTATGCTGCCTGTGTGTGCCATACTCTTCCTGCCCTTCCCTGCCTGTGTGTGCCATACTCTTCCTGCCCTACCCTGCCTGTGTGTGCCATACTCTGCCTGCCCTATACTGCCTGTGTGTGCCATACTCTGCCTGCCCTATACTGCCTGTGTGTGCCATACTCTGCCTGCCCTATGCTGCCTTTGTGTGCCATACTCTACCTGCCCTACCCTGCCTGTGTGTGCCATACTCTGCCTGCCCTATGCTGCCTGTGTGTGCCATACTCTGCCTGCCCTATGCTGCCTGTGTGTGCCATACTCTGCCTGCCCTATGCTGCCTGTGTGTGCCATACTCTGCCTGCCCTATGCTGCCTGTGTGTGCCATACTCTGCCTGCCCTATGCTGCCTGTGTGTGCCATACTCTGCCGCCCTACCCTGCCTGTGTGTGACATACCATTTCTGCTCTATGCTCCCTGTGTGCCATACTCTGCCTGCCCTATGCTGCCTGTGTGTGCCATACTCTGCCTGCCCTACCCTGCTTGTGTGTGCCATACTCTGCCTGCCCTAACTGTGTGTACCATACCCTCTCTGCCCTATGCTGCCTATGTGCCATACTCTGCCTACCCTATGCTATCTGTGTGTGCCATACTCTGCCTGCGTGCCATACTCTGCCTACCCTATGTTGTCTGTGTGTGCCATACAGGCAGCATAGGGCAGGCAGTACATACAACATTTGAGGTGTGAACAGGTGAACAATGTGGGTGATAACAGCCTGAGCCTGAGGTGTGAACACTGCAGGGGTTGAACAATGTAGGGATTAAAAGGTGTGAACAACACAGGGGATTACATTTTTAAACAATACAGGGGGATTACAGCCTGAATCTGAGGTGAGAACCATGCTGAGGGTAGTTAATTTCAGTACTGATACCATTTAAAGCTTACACAAAGGTAAGCCATCAAAGCAGCCAGACAGTTGGGGGGCCGTGGGCCACCAGTTGGACAGCACTGACCTAGAGCAAACATACCTAGGAATTGTTGTGACCCGGGTGTATATATATCACACTGGGTCAGTCGCAAGCTTCAAACATAAGTTAAAATGAAGACAAAACAAGAACTTGCCAAGCAAGAAATTCACCGCTGTCGACCTTGAAAGGGTAAGCAACCAAACATGAAAAAATAGCTATACTCCTACACCAAGACCATCCACTGGAGTCAATTAAAATTCAATTTTATTCACTCTTTTAAATGAGAGCATGCCTTAGTATTCTACTTGTAACAGTTGAAAAAAAGGGAATCATTTTGGCAATAATCAGTAAGAAAAAGTGACTGCGTTGTTATGGGATTGCTTATTGGAGCCAACACAATAAAAGCATTCATATATTTTATTTAGGTCTGGAACTAGAGGAGGTCCTTCTAAAAAGGTTTTTTCATTGTTTATGAAGAAATGCTCATGTATCTTATCATGGAGACTGCGCAAATGGTGTCGATGGTGATTATTGATTCTGACAGGAATGTCAACAAAGGTAGGTCCAATGACAGTAATAGAAGTGTATTTACTCTTGCATTATTAATGGAATCAAATTTTCAAACATATCATCATTAAAAGCTGTCAGAAGCAAAGGCAGACAATGGTTGCTTTCTAGCATTGCAGGTAATATTGTTACCGAGTGAGTAGGAAACGTGGGTTTGTGTCAGGCTTGTGCAATGGGATGAGAGGGAATTGTGTCCGTGTATATTGCAGGGGTTTCAATGAGAGAAGCACAGTGTATTGGTAATAAGATAGGTGTGTTATTGTACATGTGTGCCTTGCTGGGTTACGTGCAGTCAGTTCATCTTGTACTTATGTGCAGTCAATCTTTCAAACTTTTTTTTGGCCTTGCAGTGTGTATGGCTAAAGATTGCACCATTTTTCCTTATTTTTAATGAATGTCCACAAATACATTTTTTACATGAACTTTGTAACTGTTAGGGTTCCTGGCCGCAGACTGTAAGTGAGGGACCTGTGGGAGCCCTCCTGCCAGGACAAAGACGTATATACGGGAACAAGAAGGACACGACCACAATGGAAGTTCAAACTTGTTCAGTTCATTCTTACATGATCATAGCTTTTATACCCCTTGTGTATGTGCAATACAAAGGAATCATTATAAAAAAATAGAGTAGAACCTCATTAGATTCAAGGGTGGCCTTCAAGGATGGCTAATGCGGGACAGGAATTTTAAGGAGGACACAAGGAGTAGAA
The DNA here is from genome assembly GCF_000004195.4 of Xenopus tropicalis. NCBI lineage: Eukaryota > Metazoa > Chordata > Amphibia > Anura > Pipidae > Xenopus > Xenopus tropicalis. The sequence goes on from NC_030677.2 coordinate 4,489,835, forward strand.
GAGGCGTTAGTGCACAGATAAGATTCAGTTGTTTTTCAAACCGTGTATTTCGTAAGATGCAAGCTGTGCCAGGGTACTATTTGGGAAAAACAACTATTATGGGATGTTCAAGCCTTGCTGGTTGCTGTTACAAAATGGAGATACATTTCTAAAATGGAGTATGATATGCTAAGTATCAAAGTGTATCAAAGTATCAAAATACATGCATATATGAATATATGATTATATCGATATGAGAGTATAGGATATTATAGCAAACCTCACAGTAACCTCCAAAAATAACAGAATGACATTATTCTCCATCAACTTGTATGTTTCATGTCATGAACCCTAAAAATCTCCTGAAATGGAAAAGAGGTTTATTGTTGATGGTAATGCAAGACAGTGTCCTGAAAATGTAACTGATTATGCTGTATTTTCTGATGATACCAATGAGGCTGGTAATGATAATAATGCTAACCCCTCAGAATGGCCACAACAAGCACTTGTTAAATGTAAGGGCAAATCCACAGATACTACTGTTACCCCAAAAATACTTGAACCACAAAAATAGAGTTTCCATAACTCTCATCAATTATCAAAAATTGTCTTATGAAAAAAATGCATGTTGTTCATCTTGATCTGTGTATGGGCCCATCATGTTACAATAAGAGTCTGGGACGACAAACCTCATATGAGGCAGCTCTGTTAAATATGCATGAACAAAATTTAATGGTCAAGGAACAACATATTAATTTGTTGGAAAAACAATAAGTAAACATAAGTAATTGTCAACAAGACTTGAGCAAAAAGATAGATGGCGCCAACACGCTCTTGTAGGAAAGATAGTGCAGATAGTTCAGCAAGCACTTCTTCAACTACAACTCGCTAACTTTGGGGAAAAAAAATAATTTCCCATGAGTGAGTGAGTTCCTCGCTGTAAATTTGCACCAATATCTATTCATTTGTTTGAAATTTGTAGAGGTGTCTTTATCAATGAGTGAATGTAAAGATGATGATTTGATAAACACACGTCTATAAATGAATCGAGATTGATTTTACTCTAATTTGATATATCTTACACAAACATTAAACAACAGAGTTATTTTTATATATTTTTTTTAAATGTTATTTTTATATTTTTCCAGGCCAAATTTGGAACTAACCAATAATGTTACTGTAGAACAGGGATCACCAACCTTTTTTACCCGTGAGCAACATTCAAATGTAAAAAGAGTTGGGGAGCAACACAAGCATGAAAAAGGTACCTGGAGGTGCCATATAAGAGCTATGATTGGCTATTTGGTAGCCTCTATGTGGACTGGCAGCATACAGAAGGCTCTGTTTGGCTTTACACTGGGTTTTATGCAACCAAAACTTGCCCCCAAGCCAAGTATTCAAAAAATGAGCACCTACTTTGAGGCCACTGGGAGCAACATCCAAGGGGTTAAGGAGCAACATGTTGCTCACGAGCTACTGGTTGGGGATCACTGCTGTAGAATATCAGTACTTATTGTAAAATGGTTGTATAAGTATTATGGTCAAAGTACCACTCCCCAAGGTGATAACAAAATATCTTTATTGTGTGGCGTTACAAATTATATGCAAAGTATAAATAGCCAGACACACATACTCTTGACAGCTCACAGAAACAATCTGTACAATTAATGCATATAAATATAATGTTATGGATATGTGATATATGTCGTATATGTGTGTGTGTGCCTGGATGTGTGCCCATCTCTCAGGAAGAGAGACCTGTCTGTCCTTCCAGGGCAGAGAGGAGATGTGTGTGTCCCTCCTGGGAAGAGAGAGAGCCTTGTGCCCCAGAGTATATGCCGGGTGTCAGTATGTCCCTAAAGGATCTATAAAAGGCAAGTGCAGATGTTAAAAGACATTCTCAGTCCTTTCCCAAATTAACTTACAAGTATGTGTGAGTGATAGGTGTACATTTCATATGCGGTGGAATTATAATTCTGTGAAAATATTTTACAGTTACAAAACATTAACATCAGTCCTATGCAATTACAGTGCTATGTCAATCAACATTTACATTTTTACTATTTCACATATTTGGCCAAGAAGCCACAGAAGGCCTTTCCACTAGCAACAATAGTCGCCGGTGGAAAGCTTTTTCGGAGTGGCTTGTCGCCCGTGATAGCAGAGATCTGTTGTGGGGGGGGGACTCAGCCGCTCCAAGGGACATGAGCCTTAGTGGAAAAGATCCCGTTATGTTTTCATATTCAACTATTTTCAAGTTAGCTGTTGCAGGTTTAATTACTTCATTATTAGTACCAATAAGCAGTTAGTCAATTCTAGTTACTGTCATTGCAGAAATGTTGCATATTCATACTCACTACTGCTGAGCTCAATAAAATAAATGAGCACTTTTTTAAAGTGTGCATCTATTTTCACCCGTATTGTTTCAGATGTTGTTTTGTGTTTCTTTTTTATTCTAGTAAAGGTTGTAGGTACTTAAACTTGAAGTACTATATATACTTGAGTATAAGCCTAGTTTTTCCGCACCCAAAATGTGCTGAAAAAGTCACCTTCAGCTTATACTCGAGTTGGGTGCCATGGGTCCCTCCAGACTAGCACTCTTTGTCCTTTGTGTGCAAATTAGGCCCCCCGCAACCAGACCCTCCAGTGCCCTGGCCCGCTCCCAAATTCATCTTTATCTTCCATCCTCACCTGCCCCATTCTGCACTAGACTTTGCACTTTATATTCTATATAAACTATTTATAGTTTTGAAGGATTTTAACTCTTTGTGTTCTAGCTTGGTTGCTGATTGAGTACTCTTAAGGTATCATTGTTGATAAAGCATTTGTTTTTGTTGACCCTCCACTTACAGAGCTAGTTTACAGTTTTTATTTGAAATAAATATTGAATAATATATACCCCACTGATGCCTCATTTCATGTATTTTTATTGGTATTTATTTTGATGAAACTTAGCAGTAGCTGCTGCATTTCCCACCCTAGGCTTATACTCGAGTCAATAAGTTTTTCCAGCTTTCTTAGGTAAAATTAGGTACCTCGGCTTATATTTGGATTGGCTTATACTCAAGTATATACGGTAATTGTTTATAATTTTTCTCCATACTCGATTGCCTCTGTTATCTGCATTTTCTAAAGGATGCGTTGGATGAATTGGATCATCTAGGTCATCAGCCACAAACCCAGAGGGCTGGAGGAGATTTTAAACTAGGAGTGGGGGGGAGGGTACAGCGGGAAATTCTGTGGGAGACAGGATAGATGGGGTAGTGGGCATAGTAAGGGTTTAAATGCCACATGGGTGCAATCTATGGCACATAAGACATTTGGGATGCTTCTGACACAATAGAACTCTCTTTTGACAGTGTTCCAGTCATTTCTATTTATGGGAAATAGGTGCCACCTAGACACCAGTTTATAGGAGGGTTCCTGGAATCTGCTGCTCACTGCAATAGAATAAAGATTTTTTCCTAATCCTCTTCTATTAAGTTTATGTTTAAATCTCTTTCCCATGCTTTAGTATATGTGGGGAGGGCTTTGTATTTTTCTTCTAGTAGAATTTTATATAGCATTGCTAAACTATGTTTAACCAGGAAGGGTAATGCACATAGTGCTCTGAATTGTGTTAATTCCCTGGCTTTTGCTTCACTGAGTGTGTTTGCTCCCAGCCGGGCTTGTAGTTGTCTATTCCTCCACTGGTCCATTTGTATTTGCATTAATGGGGAGGGCAATGGGGCTAGATTATATTTGGGTCTGACTTCGGGCTGTGTCGTTATACATATTTCTATAAGTTTGTTTCCCTGCATCGAGGGTGGTAGGAGAGTCTTTTGCATCCAAGGCAGAGATTACAGCATATTCTATACCAAAACTAACAATTTTGCTTGTGAAATAGTGGTAATTAGAGAGAGCCTTGTTGAACTACAAATAAAAATGCTGTGTTTTCAATATATAGTTGGCAAGAAAGTAAACAGATATTTTTCTCTCCTTCTAAATGGAACTTTAAATGAATTATTATATTGATTAAAGGGAAACTAAAGGCTAGAAATGTTTAGCTGTGTGTTTTGAGCCCTTGTGCCAGCCCAACATCCCCAAAGCTCTATAGAAATAAAGCCCCATGCCCCTGAAGATGCCCACAGTAGCTCTCCATCTTTTGCCCAACTACTGCACATGCTCAGTCTGCTCTTGGCTGATGTCAGTGACCTGAGCTTAGGGATCCACTCACAATATTCTTCTTTCCCCTGCCTGCTTGCTCTAGTCACTTCCTTGTCACTAATAAACATGCATACAGGCCAACCAATCCCAAATCCCAAATCAAGTCCTATCTGGCTGCTCCCTAGCAGCTAGACTTTAGCTGAATCCTTAGTGGGGCTTCTCTTTCCCCCTTGTAATGATCCCAAATACTGAGCTGTGTAACAAATATAAGTTACAAAGGTTGGAAACAGAGGCAGAAGCTGTGACAAAAGTTTAAGTCACTTTGCTGTTACAAACAGCCCCTCTGGGAATAAACTGACCCATTGTAAAGGTTTCTCTGTATGTAACACAGTGACTGTATATGCCCCTTACACTCCCCCCCAGGGCTAAGGTACAGAATATTATTCACTTTGAAAATTTAGTACACAACAGACCAATAATAACTTCTCTCAAAGTGTATATGAAGCAGTTGCATGGGGGTGTGTGTGCATTACACACGGGGAGAGGCCAAACTGTGCCAGTAGGTGTATAGGCAGAACAACATGTACAGGGGAACCTCTGCACAAACACTATGTTCCTTCCCAGGCATGCTGATTTGCAAAGTGACTGACACTGAGCTCAGAGTTTGTGTCTCACTATTATAAACAGACTGTATGAATCCTCCAGTCTGCTCAGCAAACCTTTGCTTAAGGTTTTGTTTGTGCTGTAACTGTCAGCATGATCTAACCTAGATCATTTTGGTAAGGATCTATTGGTCTTTGTCAAAAGTTTGACACTCAAATCTTGGCCTTCCAGCATTGGCTCATTTATTCTGAAGCTGGGTGCAGTTATTGGGAGGAGACCACTGAGTTAGTATTGAGAAGGAATCAAGACCTAAAGTGCTTGGATCCACCTTAGGATGGTGAAGGGGAGTTTCCTATTGGAAAGAATTCATCAGAACAGCTCGGATCAGCAGACCCATTACAGAAATACTGCAATTTTGGAGGTCCCAGAGGAAAAATGTGGAGCCGGAGGACCTGCTTTCATGGTTGAATCTTTTCTGAAAACTTGTCGAGTGGTGCCCAAGGATTTGTTCTGCCTTCCAGAATACTATAACAGAGGTATTTATGAGCTGGTTTTTAATTAAACAAATAAATATCATGATTTTTGTAAAAATTACTTTGTTAACCAGAATGATGATAAGATTGTAGGTTGCAAAGTGAATTTCAAGCACCAGGATAATATGAAACTAGTAATTGTTTCAATGTATAACATATATGTTGCTACAAAGGATGTGCTGGATTATCGTAAAATGATTTTTGAGGAGGCAGAATTTGTTCAAAATATTGAAAATGAATATAAAATCTGGAAGGGTAAAAGACTGTTTAACGTTAAGATACGATGAGCTCTCTGAAGATGGGTTAGATCATCCACTCCAAACTTTCAGCTTCAGAGGAAACAGAGATTCTCTTAAATATTTTGGAATGCCCACTTATTGTTGGAAGTGTAATGACTTTGGCCACATTTCCAGTGACTGTACTGTTTGATTAGTTTGTCTGTGATGGGGCTGGGGCAAGATGATGTTGAATGTAAAAGGGAGCCAAAGTGTTCTTTTTGTAAAGGAGCACATAAAGTGATGGAGTGTCCTGAATCCTCATATGCAGATGTACTGAAAAAAATAGCTGCCCCAATAGGAAAATATATTAAAGGTGTAGGAGTGGTGGTAGAAGAGAAAGAGGTAAAAGAACAACAAGGTGCAGTGTTATGTCACAAATTAATAGTTTTGGAAGGTAAGAAGGATTAAAAATTAAGAAAGATTTTTCAGATGGAAAAGAGGAAGAAGAAAAGAGAGAGTTATCAGAGGAGAAGTAAAGGTAGAAAAAGAAGAAGAGAAAGATGAAGAAGAGAAAGATGAAGAAGAAGTGTCCTGGGGATTTGATAGTATGGATTTTAGTGTGGTGTCACGCATGAGTGAAGGAGAATTCTCTGCAAGAGGGAACAGAGGATTGAGTAGATTGAGTGTGACACTGGATTTGTTTTTGGGGAAAACTGACAATGAACCAAGATGAAAATTATTTTTTGTTGTTTTGTGGTGAAAATTTGAAATTCTGACTTTGTTTTTTCAGAATTTTTTTCTTCTTTTTTCCCTTCTTAAATGAAAATTAAAGTTGTTTGTGTTTATAGGAATATGGGAAAAATGATAGGGTTAATTTTTTTAATAAATTAAGATATTTTTGGCAGTTTGAAGAATGTTTTGATTAATTTTAATTGAAATGATTCATGGAGATCTAAATATGGTAATAAGAAAGGTTATACATGGTCAAATAAAAATTGTGATTGATTTTTTTTTTTACAAAAGAGTTTTAAATTTGTGAAAATTTAATAAAATCTTGTAAAAATCTTATGAAAAATAGAGTTATTTTAAATTTTTAAATTCCAAGTTACAGGGATGGGTTGCTTTTAAAAATTTAAAAAATGATGTTGATGAAGAATTGGGAATGGTTAGGAAAGATTTAAAAGTTGGATATGGAAGAGGGGGAGGGAGATTATTTTAAATTCAAGGATTAAAAATTATGAAGAGGGGGAAAAATGTAATCAAATACCTGAATTAGATGGAAATAAAAATATGGAATATATGTTAGAAGTGGTTTATACATTCTAGAAAAATGTATTTGGGGAAAGAAAGAAAATCAATTTCAGTTTTTATGAAATGGTTTTAGGTAAATTAAATAGATGTTTTAATGTAGAGGAACAAAAAAGTATTTGGGGTAAAATAACAATTTATGACTTAGAAGAAGTAAATAAATGTCGATTATAAAATAATGGCTAAAGTAATTGAAAATAGTGATGAGCGAATCTGTCTCGTTTCGCTTCGCCGAGAAATTCCTGAAACAACAGCAAAATTCGCAAAATGGCGGAGAATTGACAAAACGCGTTTGGCGCGCAATTTTTTTTGTTGCCTGCGTCTTTTTTTTTCCGCACTCATTCTTGGTAAACAATAATATGTTTAAGTTTCAAATGAAAAAAATGATGGGATTAACTTCCCCTTGAAAGGTGTTACCATGAAAGCAATGAGGGTATTGAATTCCCCTTTGAAACTGGATGAAACTGAAAACAATGAGGAGATTATATTGTCCTTGAAGGACAGACTGACTATTCTATTCCTCTACTATTCTAAGCCTCCATAGGGCTCAATGGTACTCAACTGATGGTACTCAAATTTTTATTTTTAACTAATTAAACATTAATAAATCATAAATTATAGGAGTTACTTTTGGGAAATATGAATTTTTCTGGAAATAAAAACAAAAAAATGAGTTCTGATAAAAATCCACTTGTAAACTGGAATAAATCCAAATTTATCTCATAATTGCTTAGTAAATGTGCCCCTTGGTGTATCAACGATTGTAAAAAGTTGTCATATTCATAAAATGTTAAACACGCATACATTAATACCAGTTGTATTGGAGATCTCTCCTTCTGCACAGGACACACATCTGAAACAACAGGACTGGATTGTGGCTTTTGTTGCCGTCCTGAAGCCGGGGAGACAATTGTCTGAGCACTGGGATCTTGGGATCTGAAAATATTCAAATTGACAATTTGTATCCATGACAGTCTCCCTTTGGATTTTATATTGTGGCACAAAACACTATTAATAATGTAGCTTTATCAGAAATACAGCCATAAGCACTCACAGAAACGCTGCACTGACTTCTTTTTCAAAAGATACCGGATTACTTGTATGTTTGTTTTCCCTTGCCAGAGACATGCAGCTCTCTCCTGCTCCCCCTCCCTCAAGAATGCTAAGAACTCCCTCCCCACCTTAGGAATGTGGATCTGAGCCAATCAGCAGGAAGCTTCCTTATAGTCTTACAAATTGAGCATGCACACCAGTCTTGGTGCAGGAGCTAGCCATTATGGGAACTTTCTTTAGAGAGCTCAGCATTTTTTTTCCTATGAGGCTTTCTCTGAAGAGGAGAAATATGGGGAGACTTAAGAGCTCTATTGAAGGTATGCCTGCAGCTTGAGATTAACTCTTTATTAGCCTTTCCTACTTCTTTAAAGGGAAACTAAAGACTCTCTAGACAAATCTGGAAAATGGCATTTTGATTGAACTAGTGAAATTTGTTTATTCCAAAGAATGATGAAAAAACACCAGGGAGGCATCAAAATGTTGATTGTGAGCTTGTCATTAATGATTTTCTGGCATAAGCAATTATTTACTCTCATTTATCCTCAAATTTGTATTAAAGCTACTTTTGTGAAAAACCTTTTGTCCTGTTGAAACCCATCTACTGTCCATGTCAGACTGGGTCCCCAGTGGCCACCAGGAAACCTTTAGCCCATAGGCCCACTCTCCCAACTATTTTTCCTCCTTTTCTCACCCAAACTCTTTATTTTCCTAGTCTCTTTTATTTACATGCTAGCATCTATCCTTCCATCTATTTCTCCTCTTTATTCCCATTCAGAAATAGGGAATGACCATGAAGCAGTCAAATGGGCAGGAGCAGGAGGGGCCACTTACACCTGGGCCCACCGGGAGTTTTCCTGGTATCCTGTTGGCCCAGTCCCACACTGCCTACTGTCCCTCAGAGCTGCAGACTTGAGCTGTTTAATACTAATATGCAGTAATATAAAGTTCTCCTACATGTACAATAGGATAAAAGAAAAATCCTTACTTCCAAACCATCTGAGTTCCACATAATTAAATGCTTATTGATTTCCAGCTGCTGATCTGATGGAGCCCGTGGTCTGATTTTACCAACAGGCCTTGAAGTCACTTCTAGTTCACCTGTTTCTATTGATGCTGCTATTATGTAGTTAAAGATTCCATAGTCAATTTCTAGGTTTCCATATTCATCAAACTCATAGAACTGACTGTATTCCATAAACAATGGCATCTTCTTCATATAATGCTGTAGCTATTAGGGACAAGATTAAAGATTTATATCATTAAATTTTAGTATAAGCAGATTCTGAGAAGGTACACACTAACGAAGGGAGAGAGTAGTGCTGCATGTTACAGGCAGGCAGGATTCTGGCAGCAAAATACAATAGAAAATGCCATAGACCATGGGCCTAACTGGAAGAGACATAACATGAAAACATGGAAAAGAAACTTGGCTGCATCTGTATAAAGCTCAGTGATACAATATATATATTATACAGAGGAGTTAGGGTTTTTATCCTATCAATGTCTCTGGGTTGGGATGTTACATTTTGCACCTTGTGCTTCTCTTCTCCAAAGTTCTTCCAGAATCCATTTGTAAATGCACAAACCCGGGGAGGGGATTGTCATGTCAGGATAGGGGGAGGGCAACAATCACTTGTCATCAATAAGCCAATGGGCTGCACTTTCCTATCTGTGTAGTTAGATCTTATGTTACGTATTGCATAGGGGCACCTACTCCATAACAGAAAGACAATTAATATGCCGATTGCAGCATTTTCTAAGGTACCAATTATTCCTCTGATTTTATTATTTTAAGAAAAACTTATATCGCAACATTCAAAGACTAAAAGCTAAAATACCTGTACATCATCTCTAATTGAAAACTTTTACTTTTTACTTTTGACACAGGAATCAGACATGGGGATAAAGGGACAGACTTGTTCAGTGCTGGGAAACTGTGCTTATTGCTCCCAACTCCAATTGCAGGAACAGAGAACAGGGGGCCGGATTTACTCACATCAGCTGGGATTCTCATTGGGGGATTCTTTTGCATTTCAATGCTGCCAATGCGGGCCCTAGAGAGCTGGGAAAGTTTTATTGGGCAATATTGCTTTAAGAATACAACCCTGATGGACTACAGCTCCCAGCATGCCTCACCCTTCATTATATGTTACATTATTCTGGGACTTGTAGTCCAGCAACAGCTAGCCTAAAATGAAGGGCCTGTTGCACACATGAGGGATTCAGGTTAATATTTACTTCCTGGACAATATCTGCTGTAGGGGATCCAGACCCTAAATATGTTTCCTCTCAACCTACAAAGCCTTCTCCACAGAACATTTGACATCATCTACTACAATACTACTTCATGAGCTTTGTGAGCATTAACCCAGTGGATCATCTTGGAACATAAACACCAGGTTATTTTGTTTGCAAGAACCTCTGCTAGTTCCACCCCCCATCTCTCCTCCCCTGAGGACCTGACAAATATTTATTAATTCTACAGTGTTTACCTGGTGCCTGTAAATGATTGGACTTATGGGCTTTTCAGTAGGTTCCTGATTATGTGCAACATGTAGGGCCTCAATGGCACGAACCATCGTAGTGACCGGGAAGTGCACACGGGGAGAGTTTCTGTAGAGCTTAAACGTCTGAAGGTTTGTCATTCTCTCTTCCCCAGTGCAGTTGGGAAAAGTGAAATTATCCAAGTAGTATTTACCAAAAGTAATTGTCTTGTTTAGGTCTCTTGAAAAACAGTAAAAAATTAAAAACCAAATATATTCTAAAAACTCAACTTCTGGATATTTTAAGGGATGTAAATGTTCATAATAATAATTGATTTCCGGAGTGTCCAGATTGTATGGGTAAAGTGAAGAAAATATCAAACTATTATTAATTGAAGCCGCTGAATCAAAGGGGAGGAGCAAATACGTCTCCCACTGTGGTGAAAAGATTAAATTTTTGTTTGCGAGGACATCGCCCACCGCAGTAATCGTAGATAAAATTGTAGTAGAGACAGTTCCACCGACTATAATAACACTGCTGGAGGAGTCTGCAATAATCTTTCTATAACGTGGTATATAATCATAATTGGAAGTATCGAAATTTAGGTATATTGCAAATTCCATGCAAATGCCCTGACTAGAGAGATATTGGGAGAAGGTCTGATGTTCATAGAATCCACTAATATCATCCAATGTAATAAACCCAACCCAGGTCCAACCAAAATATTGAATTAATCGCACCAACATCAAATAATTTTTTTGATCACTTTGCACTGTCCGAAAAAAATATGGAAAGGTGAGTCTGTCACTGAGAGACGTGTCTGTAGCTCCGTAACTGATCTGTAAATGGGAAGAGGGAACTGTTAGAGGCAGGACAATGGGCGGAGCTCTGTAATAAAATGCATAGAGTAGGACAGCAATGGCTTATATGTACCCATATGCCCATTGGATTATTTGGCCAGTATCATTTATGGCAATTCCTCCAGGGTGAATTTTCTAGGTCCCCCTAGTTCTTTATAAAAGTTGAAGTAAAACTTACATACAGATGCAAGAGAATTGACCTATGAGAATTCTGATTACCAAACTATGTGGGCAATCTTGCCATGATCTTACACATAGAGATCTGTAATCTTTAGCAAAGCTAAACTCAATTAACCTTCCCGCACAATAAAGTCACCACCTGCCTATGTTCAATGGTGACTCAGTTGGGTGATGTCATTGGAAGGTGGAGCTAAGGCACAGGACTGAGGCTGACAAAGAGACAGGCAAAGAGACTCTTAATAATATCTCTTTGTAAAATATAGGTCTGTGTGTGTGTGTGTCTGTCTGTGTGTGTGTGTGTGTGTGTCAGCCTCCTGTTGTGGAGGTTTAAATTGACTTAGCTTTAAAGCTTCTCTGTATCTTTCTAACAAAACATTCTGTCACTGTGGGCAAATATCCCATTAAAACTCATGTAATTCTGCTGTTTTATAAACTGGACACTAGTGATATAAAATAAGGTAGTTATTGTCACCTGGGAATATCCATAGATGCTCAGAATCTGGGCTATGGGCAGAGTTGTTTTTGATGAGAGATCCCCAATAAACCCAGCAATGTTTCTCTTTCCCACACAGGAGTAATTGGGAACCGGCTCCCTGGTACCAGATAATATTTGGAACACGCTCTTCACTGCCATCCGTGCGTCCCCACAAGGGTCGTATATATGGTACCCCAGGGTCAGGTTGGGGAACTGGGTTGTACTATTGTTCATTTGCTCAATGACATAATGAAAATCCAGCAAATATTTGAGGTACTCTATATTAGCACTGGGGGAGAATCACAACTGTAATTATATCCAACTCTCAGAACTATTGCAGTTAAACTATTATTTCCTTACTTGTACTGTGAGGTTTGACATATAATCAGATATTCATATACTCTGAGGCTTAGCATATTATACTCCATTTTACAATGTATCTCCATTTTGTAACTGCAGACTGCAAGGCTTGACATCCCATAATAAGTTGTTTTTTCCCAAATAGTAACCCTGCACGGCTTGCACATTATGATATACAAATTATGTATCTTATCGGTTACATTCCTGCCCGGTACCTGCATTGACTGACACTAATTCCATTTCTTTCGCTATGAGATCATTTTTAAGCCATGGGCATAGTTATGTCTCCACAGACGTATAAATAATCATGAGACCCTTGTGGTAGTCACCTTTATAGGTGAAGCTTTCTCGACATAAGGTTTATTAGGGAGTCATGAAAGTTTCACTTATGAAGGTTGCACCAACTTTGTCCGCAACAAGACTCCCCTCTATATTCCCCACTGCTGTACAAATTTTCTGTTTAGCATGTTGCCTGGATGAGTTTTTGAACAAGCATAGTATCCAAGGCTATTGTGATACTAATATTTACAGCATTAGTGGTTGTATATAAAGTTTATGTATGTGAGTGTATAGATTGGTAAGTATAGGTTGTGTGTGCTGGGTTTACTTGGAAGGGTTGAACTTGATGGACTTTTTTCGATGTTACGCGTGTAATAATTTCAATGCCCACGAGGCTTTAAGCTCTACACAACAACCTTTAGTTCAACATAAATGTATAGAATTCTTATAATTAAATGTGTAAATAAGAAATACTGTTTTTTCATTATAAAATGTCTTCTTTAGGAAGGTTTCCCAGTAAGTAGCTTCGATGCACCTACTGCATCCAAAGCATAACAAGGAGGGAGGTTTGTCTGTTGGGTCACTGAACAAGAGGTATACTTTACATTTTTCTTTTGTTCGATGGCTCGAGAAGTATACAATATTCTTCTTGTCGGCGGCCCTTTGTGTTTGTCAAAGTTTGCCTATGATTAAGTGCCCCAAGGGCACAAAACGCGTCAGGCGTCTATTGTTTTAAACATGACAAAATAAAACTTTGGATTTTAGCAGTCTTTACGAGTCCGGAGTGCTTGATGCTCTACTTTCAATTTTGGCCCTTTGTGCTTTGGCCAACCTTATCCACAGAAGGATCCCATTGCTGTTTGAGTAGGATAAGGAAGAGACCGCTGACTTGGTTGGGAACACAGATATGTAACTCTGCACTGCCACTAAACCTGCTATTAAGAAGTACGGGAGCGAGGAGAGGTCTTGGTAAGAAGAATGTGCATGTGTGTGTGTGTTAAACGATGAACAATAAGTAGGAACTGTGCGAGAAAGCAGGAACCATTTTGTTCTCTGTACTCCATCTTGTTCATATCATTAAATATATAAAAGAATTTTGTAAACATGTAAAGAACAAGTTTAGATAGCTAATGGGCAACAACAGATGTCACCCCATTGCAAATACTGTGTAATTAACTGTATAGGATTCCTCACTTATAGGTGTTGGATACATTTGACGGAAAGGCGAACCAAACACTTGCTAAGTCCATTTTAATGCTTAAATAAACAAGACCTATTATCTCCAAATTCTCTTTCAGAATCTACTGAACCTACTCCTGAGGATATTGTGAAACATAGAAAGTGGGTTCTGGATTAAAGTAATTACAGTAGAACCCCCATTTTACGTTTTTCAGGGGACCATGAAAAAAAGATGTAAAATCAGGGAAATGTGTTAAGGACACATAAATGCCAATGATTTAAAGGAAATAAGGACAGGAATATTTTTTTATTTGCAACACAGTTCCTTTACTGAGTTATTTCACAGGTTTTAGCAGAAGTACTGAAACAACTTTTTGCAGTACTGTAAAACATTTTGCATTTAATGCATGTGTTTGCTAAAAGTTTGAATATCACTATAAATTAATAAGATGCGGAAAAGAATACTGTACAGCGCTGAAACAAAAATCTGTACTCTTTTAAAAATCTGCACCTTGTACAGCCGTTCCCCATACTTGTGCAACTCTGGCGGTATTTTGTACACTCGCGGGTAGGTACGCATGCGCAGTATGAAATATGAGGGGATAGTGGTGCCGCTGACCTTCCTAAGATGGCGCCTGGGATCGCAAGACATGGGGGAAACTTTAATTCCTAAAGTAAGCTGTATTTTTACCTTAAAACTAAGCGATTTGCTAGGGAGAGGCATGATAAAAACAGTGTAAAATGCGGGAAATTCATATGTAAAATCCGGGAATAGAGCCCATAGGAATGCATTAAAATTGGTGGGACCACAAAAAAACTGTGTAAAAAGCAGGAAAACTTAAAATCCGGGGATGTAAATTGGGGGTTCTACTGTAAAAGAAAGAATTGATCAATCTTTCACTGGGAAGGTCCATACCAAGTCCCGCTGTCAACATCGATGACTGTAAAGATAGCTAAAAAGACTTCCTGCATCACGCAAGCCATTGCAAACTGGTAAAATCTCTTTAGGAAGGGACAGAACTTAGGGAACCCAAACAACCCCTCGGGAAAGTCTGACTACAAAGGGGGACCATTCTATTAGAGAAGGGTTTGTCTCAACGTCAGTAAAGAACCATGGGTTTGTTCGGAGACACATTAGAAGTCAGGGAAAGAAGAGGTTCTCAGGATAAATAAAGTAATTGTTCCAGCAGTAAAACAGTACTCCTGTTCATTTTTCTTATTTTCATAGGCATTCAGATAGAATGGGAAAATGATTTAAATATAGAAACACTATACATAAATCAACAAGAGCCGTCCAGGTGAGGGAAATGAACTATAAATTAGCCACTAGGTGGCACTATACCCCAGTCAAACTCAAAAGAACGTATAGTAACAGTCCAGATTTGTTCTGGAGATGTGGACTAGAGAAAGGTACCCATGTACACATTTGGCATACCTGCCCCTCATTGAAGCAGTTTTGGACTAGAATCATTCTAGACATATCTGATATCACTCAGATCACAATCAAAGAAACAGAGGTCCCAACGATCCTATTGAAAATTATCCCAGAAAAAAACATAGTCCTTTCCGACCCACTTACCTTACACTTACTCCATGCAGTGAAAATGCTGATCTGCTGCAATTGGAAGTCAACAACCCCTCCCCCCATCCTATAATGAATGGATCCATTTAGTAGAAGATGTGAGAAAAATGGAAGAAATCACTCATATTTTACACAAAACTAGTGGCAATATTGGAAAATTTGGAACCCCTGGCTCTCCTTTGTTAAACTAAAACCACCCCCCAGAACTGAATAAGAAAGGTAGCAAACTTAGCATAAAGAAACGGAATTTAAGATACGATTAATATTTGTGACAGATATACACTTGTCAAGACTTGACCGAATTGTTAATGCCTACTGTAAATGTCAGTTTTCTGACTCCCCCTCCCCTTCTTGCCTTCTGTATGCCCCATTTTATGTGTTTGAAAATAAAGAATATTTTAAAAAATTGAACCTTTACTTATCTTGGTTACATGATGCTTTGATAAAGGAGACCCTAGTTTCTACTCAGTATATTGAATTATAATTCTGAGCTCGGGTCATTGGTAGCAGCCAAAAGCAGCTTGTGCTGTGTCTTAGCAAGAAAGAAAGATGGCGGCTGCTATGGGGCAGCACTTGGGTTGTAGAGAGGTTCAGGCAAAAATTATATATTCACAGCACACAGTTTAAGGACTAGTTCAAACACGAAAATTAGTTTAAGAATAAAATACAGATGCCCATCTGGAAAAAGCAATACAGGTTCCTCCACACAAAAACTGCTCACCGCTCAAATCCTCTGGTCCAAGTGCAACCTGCCCCGGCCCCTGCACTCACAGCCAGGGAGAACCCACTTCCAAACAAGAAAGCATTATGCTTACCAAAAGGTCCTGTTGCCCCAGGTGCTCCTGCCCCGGCCCCTGCACTCACGGCCAGGGAGAACCCACTTCCAAACAAGAAAGCATTATGCTTACCAAATGGTCCTGTTGCCTCGGGTGCCCCGGACCCTGCACTCACAGACAGGGAGAACCCACTTCCAAACAAGAAAGCATTATGCTTACCAACCGGCCCTGTTGCCCCAAGTGCTCCTGCCCCGGCCCCTGCACTCACGGCCAGGGAGAACCCACTTCCAAACAAGAAAGCATTATGCTTATCAAATGGTCCTGTTTGCTTCAAGTGCTCCTGCCCCGGCCCCTGCACTCACGGCCAGGGAGAACCCACTTCCAAACAAGAAAGCATTATGCTTACCAACCGGCCCTGTTGCCCCAAGTGCTCCTGCCCCGGCCCCTGCACTCACGGCCAGGGAGAACCCACTTCCAAACAAGAAAGCATTATGCTTATCAAATGGTCCTGTTTGCTTCAAGTGCTCCTGCCCCGGCCCCTGCACTCACGGCCAGGGAGAACCCACTTCCAAACAAGAAAGCATTATGCTTACCAACCGGCCCTGTTGCCCCGGGTGCTCCTGCCCCGGCCCCTGCACTCACGGCCAGGGAGAACCCACTTCCAAACAAGAAAGCATTATGCTTACCAAACAGTCCTGTTGCCCCGGGTGCTCCTTCCCCCGAGCCCGTAGCCAGGGGACAAATATTGACACAAAACTTCACACATTTATTTGCGCATCTAAAAAGCACAGCTTGGGGTCTCACGCGTTTCATGACAGCGACTCCCTCAGACCTTTCTCTTCAGAACAAGGTACAATAGTTCTTGGACACTAGGAGAGTATATGCACAGCACACTGTAAGGGTAAGATATATTGATATAAATAACAACACAGACTTTCATACTTTAGTTGTATCACACAATATTTTAGAACCCCATTTTTTTTTCTATTCCCCGTTTGTTTTTATGTTTAACCCTTTCACTGCCAGCCATTTTGGACAAAGCGGAACGTCTACTGCCAGACAGTTTTTGAACATTTTGCACTGTTTCACTTTAGGGGCCTTTCTCGGGGGACTTTTAGTTTACCCAGGAAAACAATATATTGTTTTTTTCAGGACAACCTAAGCTTTTAAAATATGGTCACCAAAAACAAAAATTAGTTTATGCATGAAAATACAACTTATTTGGAAAGTCCCATGTCTCCTGAATGTGCCAATACCAAATATATATCTTTTTATGGAGATTTCTCACTTGTATAGGTCAAAAACTGCCAGCAGTACACTACCAAATTCCCAAAGCACTGCTCCAGAAAGCTGCATACTTTAGATTTCAAGGCCAAAAATTCCCCTAACAGAAGGTTTATCCCAGAAAATTATACATTTTTAGAAAGAACAGATTCTGGGGAATGCATAATAGGAAGAACTGTCTGTCTACTCAAAACTACCAACTTGCAATGCTTTCCTAAATTTACAGTTTTTTATCAAAATTTGTGAATTTTTAAAAAAATTGCTTCAAAGCTCCCAGACTATAGTATCTTATCTCCTACAGGTCATAAAGTAACCAGATAAAACACCCTAAATATGAACACCAGGGGTCCACTGAACAGTTTGACGCCCAATATGTATAGGTTTACCTAAGTATGTGGCATGTAGGGGCCCCAATGTAAACATACCCCCATATGTACTGTCATTTCTGTTATTTCAACTCCTGCAAAATCAACACATTTACATGCTTTATGTGGGATAATGCTACAAAATAGTAAGCTCACCACAGGAAGCTATATATTTTTGGAAAGTACACATTCCCCTGAATCTAAAATGGGTACCCATTTCTTTTTACTCCAAAGTACCAAGCCACAAAGCTTTCTTAAGTTTGACGATTTTTGACATTTCCAAAAATCACCTCAAAACTTCCACTATGCAGCATCTTATTTTCTACAGGTCATTAGGTACCAAGATTAAACACCCTGAATATGAACCCCAGAGGTCTACTGAACAGTTTGATGCCCACTGTACATAGGTTTATCAAAGCACATGGCACTTAGAGACCCCAAAATATACCTTGTGCACATTAATTTCATGGCTCACCTTTACCCAATTCATAAACACATGGCAGTTTTATGAGGGGGAGAAGCTGCAGAAATGTAGGGTTACCCCTAAAAACCATATATTTTTGGAAAGCACACATTCTGACAAATCCAACATGGGTAAAGAAGACTTTCTATGCCAAAGTACCAATCTGGAAAGCTTTCCTAAACGTAATCATTTTTATGACTTATCTGTAAAAGGCCTAAAATTGTTGCAATTTGCCATATTTATCTTACGAATAATAACACATCACCCTAAATATGAATGCCAGAGGTCTACTGAACAGTTTGATGCCCAATATGCATAGATATACCAAAGTTTGTGGTATGTACTGACCCCAAAATGAAAATAGGGCATATGGATTTCTCGCCTGCCAACTCAGCTTTTGCAAAGATTTACCAAAGTATGTGGTGTACAGCGGCACCCAAATAAAAATAGTGCATAGTAATTTTCTCAGCTGCCAACTCAATTTCTGCAAGAAAAAAAGCCCAGTGAGCGTGTATTATGTGCTGTAAGACCAAAGAAAAAAAAACAAGAAACCAAGAAAACCATATATTTTTGGAAAGTACACATTCAGACAAATCCAACATTGGTAAAGAGTCCTTTCTACACCAAAGTACCAATCTGCAAAGCTTTCTTAAACTTAGTGGTTTTTATGATATTTCAGAAAATCGCATTAAAATGTTGCAATTTGCCGCATTTATCTCACACAATTTCTTGCGTACAAAGGCAAAGCACCTTAAATAGGAACACCAGAGGTCTACTGAACAGTTTGATGCCCAATATGCATAGATATACCAAAGTTTGTGGTATGTACTGACCCCAAAATGAAAATAGGGCATATGGATTTCTCGCCTGCCAACTCAGCTTTTGCACACAGAGCCCCCTGTCAGCGTATTATGTGCTGTAATACTCCTAACTATACACAGACCAGGCAGGGGTCCTCTCTGTAGCCCTCGCAGCACAGGAAGTGTGTGGGTGGGCAAGGAGCAGGGGAAGACAGAGGATAAGCAGCAGACGTGATGCGATCACGTCTGCTGCTTACAGGTCCATGCTGCGATGCAATCACATCGCTGGACCGACTTGCCAGCCCCCTTGGCTCATTGTTGAGGGGGTTGGGGGCACAGCTGACTCTCTGCAAAAGCCGCCGGTGCAGAGAGAATATCGTTAGTACCAATAACGTAGGTACTACGTTGTTGGCAGATAACTGCTTTTTTTTAAAACAACATAGTACCTACGTTATTGGCAGGGAAAGTGATTTCTGTTAGTGAGTAGAAAATGTAAAACTTACTCCTTACATACATGTTTCACCAGTCTGTCACTTGTATCATTTAATTCCTTTACAGCGAAATTTGTAGTCATTACACCTCCAATCATGATGTCTCCTTCTTGAATAAATTCATGCTCTATAGCGGACTTAGTAATCTCCAGGTGACAGGCAGGGTTGATAGGCTGAACCTCAGATCTGCAGGGTCCCACACACAGGGCTGTCACAAATAACATCAATTCAATGGCTTTAAAGACACTGGTGGCTCTTAGCATTGCACCCCCAGATATCACAATGTATCCCAATAAAATGCAGAAAACTAGAAGATTTCCCCAGTAGCAGTCAGTGGCACAGAGGGACATAGGGGCCCCAGGGTTGGGCTGTGTGTGTAGAACAGAGTAAGGGGCCCGGCTCATCCAACCCTCATTTTATAGAGAGCAGAGAGAGGATTTGCCCCAGTAACAGTCAGTGGCACAGAGAGACACAGGGGCCCCAGGGTTGGGCTGTGTGTGTAGAACAGAGTAAGGGGCCCGGCTCATCCAACCCTCATTTTATAGAGAGCAGAGACAGGATTTGCTGAGTAGAATGAATATAGGCACCGGCACCTGGGGGAACTCCCATCTATTCTTATTATAGAAGACCATTATTAATGATTATTTCTGCACATAAAATCAAGAACCATAAAACAATAGTTTATTGTACTGTAAATGTATTAACCATATATTAAACAGGATTACATTTCATAAGATCACTTTCTTATATGTAAAATTCTGTTTCTTCACTAGATAAGGCTAAATAGATATAGGTATAACTACTTGCCCATAGGACAACCTTTTGGCCAAAGGGGTTTGTAATTCAGTGAAGCTCATGTTAAACCTGCAAGGGGTCATATCCTAATTTTCTGGAATTCTCAGGGTCTTTGTGGGTGCTTCCTTGGGATAGAAGACAATAACAAGTTTTTACTATTCTCCCAGACAGAGGTGCAAGGATACTAAGGGGTACAAGAGTGCACTGTTGCAATCATCTTTCCCTAAATCTGGGTATGGAAGTACATAAAATCCTTAGTAGAGGAATAAATCACTTTGATGGGTAGAGGAACAGAGCTTATATGTGCAACATTTTGTATTTTGCTTCTTTTTTAAATGAGGGTAAACCTAAAGGTACAATTGATGAAGATTTACTTTGTATTTACCTTTGTAGGTTGCAACCATATTCCATACAAAGCTCAGTAGACTACTAATACCATTTTACATACTGTATTACTCTATATCACAAGTATATGGGATCTTGTGGTCATTTCAGGTTTAAACAAAATACTGTAACACTTGGGTAGGAATATATAGAAGAGAAGGCCACAGGATGAAGAGATGATGGCAAATATTTCCACTGCCACCATGTATTTGCCTTTGGTGCTCAGATAGGCCGGGATCATTGTGATCCAAACATTGCAGAAGAGCAGCATGCTGAAAGTGATGTACTTGGCCTCATTAAAACTGTCCGGTAAGGTCCGAGCCAAGAAAGCTACAATGAAGCTCACAGATGCCAACAGTCCCATGTAGGAGAGGACAATGTAAAAGGCAACTACTGAGCCCTCATTGCACTGAATAATGATGGCTCCAGGGTTTCCCATTTGTAAATTTTCTAGTTTTTTTTTACTACAAATAAATTCCCAATTTAAAGAAAGTTAAATGTTTGCTTATTTATTAAAAAGTCAGAAAATGGACTTCCGGTATGGCGTCTGAGGGAGAAGATGCACTGTGAAGCTCCGTGCGTGCCCCCTAAGCAACCAACTTTGCAGAGTGACAGACCCCCTTCAATTTGTTCCAAGGATGGTGGGCAACTCACCGTGACAAAAGAAGAAGCCAAAGACCTCCACAATGCCAAATCCAATATGGCTGACGAGACGTCTCAAAAGCGTGCGCTAGTACCAGAAGGCTTTTTAAAGATACAAAGCGTCAATTATAAAGTAATGGCTCTAGAGGTAGTGAATTTAATTAACCCCACAATTGAAAAATCTACTGCACTGGCCGTCAAACACCTACGATTAGAGATTAATAAAGTAGTAGAACAACTTACCTCACACAATGCTAAAGCTATCAGAAATGGAATTAAGGATTTCTTCTCTGGAAGATAATGCTTCCTCAGCTAAGTCAAAAATTCAAAGTTTGGAAAAGAAAATTTCAGACTTAGAAACCAAAACTGAAGACCTAGAGAATAGGCCCAGAAGGAATAATTTGCATTTTGTAGGCATACCGGAGCATTACAAACAGGACTCTCTCATTAAATTAATATCACAATGGCTCCCTAAATCTCTGGGGCTACAGAACGATATTACATCCTTAAAAATAGAAAGAGCTCACAGAGTGGGGCCATTGAAGGATTTACCACAGCAGAAACCGAGAACAGTCCTGGTAAAATTTCTGGACTATTCAGATAAAATCCTGATTCTTCAGACATATAAATAAAACAGAAACCTCTTCTTAGAAAAACACAAAAGGGTTGATTCACTAAAGTGCGATAAGTTTTATCGCACTTTTTTGCATTAAAATAGACAAGACAATGAGCGCGCAATTTACCACTTTTTACCATGTGCATATATTTAGTTATGGGATAACAGATTTTGTATACCGGTATATGGATGCTTTTCATGCTGCACCATTGAGGGGCTTATACTCGAGTCAATAAGTTTTTCCAGTTTTTTTTAGGTAAAATTAGGTACCTCGGCTTATATTCGGATCGGCTTATACTCGAGTATATACGACAAGTGGAAAATTTTCTTAATTGATAATGCAATTCACTATAATAATCCAACTCTTTTTTGGGACACATGGAAAGCATGCATCAGAGGAGAAATCACTTCATTCGGATCACAATTTACCACGAAAATGAACTCAAGAATACTAGAGGTCAGTAACAAGCAAAAAGAAGCCTACATTGCTTTTAAATCAACCCCATCTAAAGTCAACAGTGAGAATTTCGAAAATTCCATAAAAGAACTCAAATTCTGGTTATCTATAAAAGATAGTTTTAACCAAAGTTATTTAAAATCCAAGTATTTCAACCTGGGAAACAAAGCTAATAAACTCCTAGCCAATATGACTAAGAATTGGTCAAAATCTCATACAATTTGTGCTATTAAAGGAACACTAATAATAAAAAATAAAAACGTTTTAAAATAATTAAAATATAATGGAGTGTTGCCCTGCACTGGTAAAAGTTGTGTGTTTGCTTCAGAAAGACTACTGTAGTTAATAGAAATAGCTGCTGTGTAGCCACCAGGGGGCAGCCATTTAAATTGAGAAAAGGAGAAA
Organism: Xenopus tropicalis; assembly: GCF_000004195.4. Lineage (NCBI taxonomy): Eukaryota > Metazoa > Chordata > Amphibia > Anura > Pipidae > Xenopus > Xenopus tropicalis. The sequence goes on from NC_030677.2 coordinate 4,512,552, forward strand.
AGGCACAGGTTACATAAAAAGATAACAGATAAACTGTGTAGAATACAATGGGAATCTATGCTACTTATCTGTTATCTGCTATGTAACCTGTGACTTTTCTCCTTTTTTCAGTTTAAATGGCTGCCCCCATGGCTACACAGCAGGGTATTTATATAAACTATAGTAGGGTTTCTGTAGCAAACACCCCAGCTGTACCAGTGCAGGAATGGCTGCCCCCGGGGCTACACAGCGGGGTATTTATATAAACTATAGTAGGGTTTCTATAGCAAACACCCCAGCTGTACCGGTGCAGGAATGGCTGCCCCCGGGGCTACACAGCGGGGTATTTATATAAACTATAGTAGGGTTTCTGTAGCAAACACCCCAGCTGTACCGGTGCAGGAATGGCTGCCCCCGGGGCTACACAGCGGGGTATTTATATAAACTATAGTAGGGTTTCTGTAGCAAACACCCCAGCTGTACCAGTGCAGGAATGGCTGCCCCCGGGGCTACACAGCGGGGTATTTATATAAACTATAGTAGGGTTTCTGTAGCAAACACCCCAGCTGTACCAGTGCAGGAATGGCTTCCCCCGGGGCTACACAGCGGGGTATTTATATAAACTATAGTAGGGTTTCTGTAGCAAACACCCCAGCTGTACCGGTGCAGGAATGGCTGCCCCCGGGGCTACACAGCGGGGTATTTATATAAACTATAGTAGGGTTTCTGTAGCAAACACCCCAGCTGTACCAGTGCAGGAATGGCTGCCCCCGGGGCTACACAGCGGGGTATTTATATAAACTATAGTAGGGTTTCTGTAGCAAACACCCCAGCTGTACCGGTGCAGGAATGGCTGCCCCCGGGGCTACACAGCGGGGTATTTATATAAACTATAGTAGGGTTTCTGTAGCAAACACCCCAGCTGTACCAGTGCAGGAATGGCTTCCCCCGGGGCTACACAGCGGGGTATTTATATAAACTATAATAGGGTTTCTGTAGCAAACACCCCAGCTGGAGCAGTGCAGGAATGGCTGCCCCGGGGCTACACAGCAGGGTATTTATATAAACTGTAGTAGTGTTTATGAACCAAACACACAACTTTTACCAGTGCAGGGCAATAATACATAATATATGAATTATTTTTATACACTTTCATTTTTTGGTGTTACTGTTCCTTTAAGTCTACAGATGACAAAATCACTCATAAACCATTGGAGATTGCGGAGACCTTCCAGAAATATTATGAGTCCTTATCCTCCCCTACTAAATCTAATAGTAAGTTGAGATGAATATTCTTTAATAACATAGCTTTCCCCAAGTTATCTCAATCTGATCTGGAAAATTTTAATTCTCTTATCACTGAAGAAGAAGTAAAATTCACAATCTCATCCTTGAAGAAATACAAAGGTGGAGGGCCTGATGGCCTATCAGGACCTTTCTATAAGTGTTTAATTAATGAAATCTCACCCATTCTTACAGAACTGTATAATTTCATCATAAAAAATAAGCAATCTTTACCCTCCAGTCTCAATTCATACACTTCAGTACTGCTCAAACAAGGAAAGGATCCAACCATCACATCCTCATCCAGACCCTTAGCACTAATCAACCAAGATGTGAAGATATTGACAAAAATTATTGCAAATCATCTATCTACAGTACTTCCAAAACTTATCTCCAGAACAAAGTGGATTCGTCAAGGGGAGATCAGGAACTAAAAATTTAAGAACCTTAATTAAAGTCATATATTCATCTTAAACTAATAAAATCCAATTCTCATTGGTGGGAATAGATACAGAGAAAGCCTTTGACAATGTTTGCTGGGACCACCTATCAGACTCTCTAAAAGCTTTTGGTTTTCAGGGTCCTTTTATTGATTTAATTTACTTATTATATTCAGCCCCTACTACTTAAATATTGGCAGCAGGAAAACTCTCAAAATTAATTTACTTGAAAAGAGGAACAAGACAAGGTTGCCCGTTATCACCCCTATTATTTGATCTATCATTGGAACCTTTAATTAGAACACTAAAGATTGCTGATTCCTTGCCTGGCTTACCAATAAATAAAGTAATAGTTCGACTAACAGCTTTTGCAAATGATTTACTTCTAATTGTTAAAGACCCTAATAAAAACCTTACCAACATATTTTCCAGTATCCAACACTATGAGGTTATCTCTGGGTTTAAAATAAATCTAAACAAATCTGAACTCATGGATGTTTATGGTCAAACCTCACCAAATATTCTAAAGCAATTAGGAATTGGCAAGAGTCTTTCAAGCATTAAATATCTTGTAATATATTTACCGTCCTATCTCCAAAGGCTCTACTCTTTAAATTATCTACCCATGTTAAAAAACATAATTTCTTTATGTAAAAAATGGAAAAATATCCCACTGAACTTGAAAGGAAAAATAGCCTTTTACAAAATGATGATCTTTCCGAAATGTATTTATACTATTATAAATTTTCCCTTTTTTAATCAAACACAAAGATATCAATAAGATAAAATCAGCCCTCTTAGAATTCCTCTGGAAGGGTAAAGCTCCTAAAATTGCAGTAAACAAATTGAAATATCCCAAATCTTATGGTGGTTTGGCTTTGTCTGATCTCAGATCCTTTAATCTATCAGCTTTAACCCGTTATATAGTGGAATGGTTTTCAGAAAAGGATACATTTACTAATCTACCTCTGGAACTTTTAACTAATTCGTGTGATAATATTTTGGAGCAAATACACAAACCCCTGAAATTTCAATCGGCTGAAAGAGAATCCTTTATATAGATATATGTTCACAAAATTAAATTAAATCATATAAATCCAGTTATATATCAACTCCATATTTACCCCTAGTGAAGATTTCGACATTATCCAGCTCATATCACCCTCCTATGTCTACCATCGGAAACAGAAGGGAATAAAATATATAAAAGACATTATTTTACCATCTTCCAACAAAATACTGGATTGGAAAGACTTCAGTAGTAAATTTCACATATCTGAAAAATTATATTATCTTCAAATCTCTCATTGGCTTCATCATCATAACCATCTAATCTCTTTGCCAAATTATAACTCACTACTTATTACTGCTTTAGATAATCTGATGGTTTCTCAATCCTGTAATAGAATTAGGTTCATACAAACTTCAGTATGGAATAGCCCAATTCTCAATTCTCATGCACTAGATTTGACTGCTATAAAATGGTCCGTATATCTTCATACGGCAATTTCCCCAGAAATCTTAACCAATTGTATAAAATATTTTGACAAGCTCATACATACAGAAGTCTGGAGGGAGCAAAACTATAGACTTATTCATCTAGCTTATAAAGGTTTTAACTTTGCCTCAAAAAATCTCCTTAATAATTGTCCCAAATGTAGCACACCACTTCCAAATATAATTAATCTACTATGGGAATGCCCTCATATTAATAGATTTTGGAAAGACATTGAGAACAGGCTCTCAGAGCAGGGCACAGAGCAGGAAGGATACCTCTCTGTGTTAGGACTCCCAGAGGGGCCGGTGGGCTGCCTGCCACTGCACGGAGCAGAGGGAGCCCAGACTTGAGAAAGCTGCCAAGAGACTGAGGATCTAAGGAGCTGAAAGGAAAACCAGGCGGCTGAGCTAATTCCCCAGAAGTGTTGTGAGTACAGGGGTGACCCCAACATTTGTGTTTTCCCACTGGTAGTCCACAAGGGGCCCAGGTTAGTGAGGGAACTAATCTAATGTGTGAAGGTAGCGCCCAGAGGGTAGGATTTATTTTTATGATTTGTTTTGTATGCTGAAATGGGCCCCTGTGTAAATAAAATGCCTTAAAGCCAAGAAAGTGTCTGTCGTGGATCCCGCTAGTTTACAACATCTAAAATCTACATTAGACTCTAAATACATCCTGATGCCAAAATCCGCCTTATTATAATTTCTCAGAAAAAACAAAGCAAGTGTCTCATCTATTTCAACCTAAATTATCTAAATCTTATTTTAGCAGCAGCAAAGAGGATTATTTTTAAGAAATGGATAGAACCAAATCCCCCTTTTATAGCGGAGGTCATTTCGGACTTACAAGTTCTCTGTAAAAATGAAGCCATTGCTTTCAAATTTGGTAATACGAAAAATCGTACAAGATACTTAACTAAATGGGAATTCTTCATAAATACCCTTTCTCCCAAGGATAGATCTCATTTGGATTCAATACTTTACTTATCATAGTTCCATGAATACTTACAAACTTTTACTAGCCTTTGTAGTTGTAACAAAACAAATAAAAAAAAAAATCTATACTAATTGTAGGGGTTTGCTAAAATAGGCCCCACAGGATGGATACCCCTAGGATAGGTCCCTGGGAGGGTAATGGTTAAGGTACAATGGGTATAGCCTGGTATATCTATAGTTAATGGGGAGTATCCCCGCAGTTCGGGTTATGGCCACAGGGTGGTGCATAGGCCCATATAAGGGAAACAGCCATGTGCTGGGAGCCATCTTAAGTTGGGAGCCTCTAGAGAGAGGAGCTCCCCTGTGAGTTAGTAGTTTCCCTGTGTTAGGACACTCTAGGAGTGCCATGTAGGGAGTGGAAGGTAAGAATGGGCCGCATTGCCCATCCAGGAGTGTAGAGGATTAAGATCCTACCAGCATTACATCAGCTGGAAGTTTAGGGCACACAGTGTGTAGGTAAGGGAGAGATAGTCTCCAAGAGAAAGAGGATCCTGCTAAAGAGTAGCCTGGGTGTAGTACCGGGGGTGAGTCTCTGTGGAGGGTCTGCTTGGTGAGAGTACCGGGGAGAGCCCTAAGAGAGGGTCTCTTGGCGTGTAGTACCGGGGGGACCTCCTAGAGGAGATCATTCTGGCGTGAGTACCCTGGGTACCTTTGAGCGAGGGTCTTGTGCATTGATGTAACCTGTGGATGTGCCCTGATAAAAGATCAATCTGTTCATTTGCAATCTGCTGTATTCCGTGTGTGTGTACCCAGGACCACTACAACTGGTAAGGAGTTACCCCAGGGAGGGGCAAATCAGCCTGCAGCCAGTGGATCCTATTGAGGGGTTAATACACTACATCAGTTCCCAGGGTGGGAGTTGTAGTTCTCCCATAGCAGAGCCCTGGGTGGAGGCACGCCATTTATCAGAGAAATCCCTGCTTCCCCCATAGTAAGCGGGGCTCAGGACTCCTGGAAGCGCCAACCAGTGACATATCAGCAGGTAGTGCCACAACCGTTTATAAAGTGGGCTACATAATTCTAGTATAAATTTCTAATAATCTTAGAATTTTGATTTTGATTGTAAAACATGTTTGCTTACTTCCCCCTCCCCCTATTTCTTTCTGTACCCCCACCTATCCCCTGTTAAAATGATAAATAAAGAATATATTAAAAAAATTTAATAATCTGTTTATTAATAATTTATGTTATTCTATTATAATTTTTTTTCAGTCTTTTGCCAACTGTAAAATTGATTTGAAATGTGCACTTTACTAATTTGTTTATATTCTGTATCTTATTATTCCCTGTTGGGATTTACTTATTCTCTCAATGATTGTTGTAGTTGTCTAATTAATAAACAATAAATAAAAGAAAATGAAAAAAAACTTGAATTACTCAGTTAGTTTACAAGCTGGAAAAACCTGAAAATCTTGAATATGGCTAAATTTTGCCTAGGAGAACTCCCATTGACTTCTGCATGAAGTCAAGTTTTATATTCAAGTTTTTTGAGTTTTTACACTTACTAAATATTGAACATTTGAGGTTTTTGAACCATAATTCAAATTTTGGGAGTTTTATGGTAAAAATATTTGTATCCTCTCCAGTGCTCAAACAGGACATTATTCAAATGATTTGAATTAGAGAGGGTCCAGAGAACGGCAACTAAGCTGGTAAAGGGTATGGAAAGTCTCAGTAATGGGGAAAGACTGGCCCAGTTGGGTCTGTTTACACTGGAGAAGAGGGGCTTAAGGGGGGGTATGATAACTATGTATAAATATATAAGGGGATCATATAATAACCTTTCTAATGCTTTATTTACCAGTAGGTCCTTCCAACGGACACGAGGGCACCCACTCCATTTAGAAGAATATTGAATTGAATATTCTTCCAACAATCAAATCCCCCAAATTTTGGAGAGGTATCCAAAGTCTATGGGTTAATCCCTTCCTCAGGAACTCAGCACCCCTGCCTTGCCTATAGCTACCTAGCCCCTGTTGCATCCCCTTTAGGCTCATGGGCATTATTCCCTTTACCCCCTGCATCCACAGACTTCCCTCCCACCTTACTCACCACCTTTTTTTGAACTGAACTTGACCCTAAGGCTCAGATAATGCTTCTTTTTAGAAGAGATATCTTACGGGTCCACAAAGCAGTGGACCAGATAAATGGCCCTCACAATGCACCTTATGCACATAAGCTAGACCTGGGATGGGTCATCATAGGTCATGTATGTCTGGGAGATATACACAGGCCAACCAACAACACTCTGTATACTAACACATTAGAGCATAGTTGCTGTTCTTCTTTTTTCAACCATGTCCAAATCATTTTCTGATTAAAGAGATTCACTTATCTAACCAACCACTTAGGAGAGATCTATCCCTGCATTAAGGATGATAATAATTTGGGTTGCAACGTTTTCCAGAGATCGAAAAATGCAATCCAATCAGCTTTCCCCTTCCATAGAAGACAAAATCTTCCTGGAGATCATGGAACAAGGTATGTGTAAAGACAATGCTAACAGCTGGGTAGCTCCACTTCCTTTCAAACCACAGAGATGTTCCCTTCCTATTAACAGAGAAGAGGCACTCAAACGTTTTACTTCCCTCACACATTATAAAAGAAACCAGAGATGAGAGAACACTTTTTTTTATGTTCATGAGAAAAATATTTGAGAATGGTCATGCAGAAATTGCTCCCAGTATTAAAAGAAAATAAGAATGTTGGTACTGTACTTGCCAATCTTTGGAGTATACCACCCAAAGAAGCCAGGTCAGATCAGAGTTGTATTTGATCCAAATATAATGGAGTCTACCTAAATGATGTACTTTTAATAGGTCCAGGTTCTCATGTTTCCATATAGATCCTATTGCCTTTATAGCAGACATCCAGCAAATGTTCCACAGCTTTTTTGTGAGAGAAGATCATAGGAACTTCTTGAGAGTCTTCTGGTTCAGAGACAATGATCCAGCAAAAGATATCCTAGAGTACCGCATGAGTACCGCATGTGTTTGGAAACAGCCCTTCCCCTGCAGTGGCGATATGTGGGCTCAGACAGTCTGCCCGGGAAGGAGAAATAGACTATGGCAGAGATGTCAGACAATTTGTTGAGAAAGATTTTTATGTACAGGTAGATGATTGTCTTAAATGATCATCCTCTGAGGAGACAGCAATCAGCCTACATAAGAGAACACAAGACATGCTAGCCTCTTCCAACCTCAGACTGCACAAAATAGCCTCCAACAGCATAGAGGTAATGAAAGCCTTCCCTTCCCAAGACCACGCTAACCTCTTTAATGCTTTATTTACCAGTAGGTTCTTCCAGTAGACATAATGGAACCCATTCTGAAGAAAGGAGGTTCCATCAAAATATTCAGAAATGGCTTCTTACTGCGAGAGCTGTGAAGTTGTGGGATCAAGCCCCCGAATCAGTGGTACTGGCAGATATATTAGATAGGTACAAGGAAGGGGAGTTACAGGGGGGGCTGGGAAGTTGTGGGATCCCCCCCCTGAATCAGTGGTACTGGCAGATACATTAGATAGGTACAAGGAAGGGGAGTTACAGGGGGGGCTGGGAAGTTGTGGGACCCCCCCCCCCTGAATCAGTGGTACTGGCAGATACATTAGATAGGTACAAGGAAGGGGAGTTACAGGGGGGCTGGGAAGTTGTGGGATGCCCCCCTGAATCAGTGGTACTGGCAGATAGATAGGTACAAGGAAGGGGAGTTGCAGGGGGGGCTGGGAAGTTGTGGGATCCCCCCCCTGAATCAGTGGTACTGGCAGATACATTAGATAGGTACAAGGAAGGGGGGTTACAGGGGGGGCTGGGAAGTTGTGGGACCCCCCCCTGAATCAGTGGTACTGGGAGATACATTAGATAGGTACAAGGAAGGGGAGTTACAGGGGGGGCTGGGAAGTTGTGGGACCCCCCCCCTGAATCAGTGGTACTGGGAGATACATTAGATAGGTACAAGGAAGGGGAGTTACAGGGGGGGCTGGGAAGTTGTGGGATCCCCCCCCTGAATCAGTGGTACTGGCAGATACATTAGATAGGTACAAGGAAGGGGAGTTACAGGGGGGGCTGGGAAGTTGTGGGATCCCCCCCCTGAATCAGTGGTACTGGCAGATACATTAGATAGGTACAAGGAAGGGGAGTTACGGGGGGGCTGGGAAGTTGTGGGACCCCCCCCCGAATCAGTGGTACTGGCAGATACATTAGATAGGTACAAGGAAGGGGAGTTACAGGGGGGGCTGGGAAGTTGTGGGACCCCCCCCTGAATCAGTGGTACTGGCAGATACATTAGATAGGTACAAGGAAGGGGAGTTACAGGGGGGGCTGGGAAGTTGTGGGATCCCCCCCTGAATCAGTGGTACTGGCAGATACATTAGATAGGTACAAGGAAGGGGAGTTACAGGGGGGGCTGGGAAGTTGTGGGATCCCCCCCCTGAATCAGTGGTACTGGCAGATACATTAGATAGGTACAAGGAAGGGGAGTTACAGGGGGAGCTGGGAAGTTGTGGGATTCCCCCCCCTGAATCAGTGGTACTGGCAGATACATTAGATAGGTACAAGGAAGGGGAGTTACAGGGGGAGCTGGGAAGTTGTGGGATCCCCCCCCTGAATCAGTGGTACTGGCAGATACATTAGATAGGTACAAGGAAGGGGAGTTACGGGGGGCTGGGAAGTTGTGGGACCCCCCCCCTGAATCAGTGGTACTGGCAGATACATTAGATAGGTACAAGGAAGGGGAGTTACAGGGGGGGCTGGGAAGTTGTGGGACCCCCCCCCGAATCAGTGGTACTGGCAGATACATTAGATAGGTACAAGGAAGGGGAGTTACAGGGGGGCTGGGAAGTTGTGGGACCCCCCTGAATCAGTGGTACTGGCAGATACATTAGATAGGTATAAGGAAGGGGAGTTACAGGGGTCTGGGAAGTTGTGGGACCCCCCCTGAATCAGTGGTACTGGCAGATACATTAGATAGGTACAAGGAAGGGGAGTTACAGGGGGGCTGGGAAGTTGTGGGACCCCCCCTGAATCAGTGGTACTGGCAGATACATTAGATAGGTACAAGGAAGGGGAGTTACAGGGGGGCTGGGAAGTTGTGGGACCCCCCCTGAATCAGTGGTACTGGCAGATACATTAGATAGGTACAAGGAAGGGGAGTTACAGGGGGAGCTGGGAAGTTGTGGGACCCCCCCCTGAATCAGTGGTACTGGCAGATACATTAGATAGGTACAAGGCAGGGGAGTTACAGGGGGGGCTGGGAAGTTGTGGGATCCCCCCCCCTGAATCAGTGGTACTGGCAGATACATTAGATAGGTACAAGGAAGGGGAGTTACAGGGGGGCTGGGAAGTTGTGGGACCCCCCTGAATCAGTGGTACTGGCAGATACATTAGATAGGTACAAGGAAGGGGAGTTACAGGGGGGCTGGGAAGTTGTGGGATCCCCCCCCCTGAATCAGTGGTACTGGCAGATACATTGGATAGGTACAAGGAAGGGGAGTTACAGGGGGGCTGGGAAGTTGTGGGATCCCCCCCCTGAATCAGTAGTACTGGCAGATACATTAGATAGGTACAAGGAAGGGGAGTTACAGGGGGGCTGGGAAGTTGTGGGATCCCCCCCCCTGAATCAGTGGTACTGGCAGATACATTAGATAGGTACAAGGAAGGGGAGTTACAGGGGGAGCTAGGAAGTTGTGGGACCCCCCCCTGAATCAGTGGTACTGGCAGATACATTGGATAGGTACAAGGAAGGGGAGTTACAGGGGGAGCTAGGAAGTTGTGGGACCCCCCCTGAATCAGTGGTACTGGCAGATACATTAGATAGGTACAAGGAAGGGGAGTTACAGGGGGGCTGGGAAGTTGTGGGATCCCCCCCCCCTGAATCAGTGGTACTGGCAGATACATTAGATAGGTACAAGGAAGGGGAGTTACAGGGGGGGCTGGGAAGTTGTGGGATCCCCCCCCCTGAATCAGTGGTACTGGCAGATACATTAGATAGGTACAAGGAAGGGGAGTTACGGGGGGGCTGGGAAGTTGTGGGATCCCCCCCCCCTGAATCAGTGGTACTGGCAGATACATTAGATAGGTACAAGGAAGGGGAGTTGCAGGGGGGGCTGGGAAGTTGTGGGATCCCCCCCCTGAATCAGTGGTACTGGCAGATACATTAGATAGGTACAAGGAAGGGGAGTTGCAGGGGGGGCTGGGAAGTTGTGGGATCCCCCCCTGAATCAGTGGTACTGGCAGATACATTAGATAGGTACAAGGAAGGGGAGTTACAGGGGGGGCTGGGAAGTTGTGGGATCCCCCCCCTGAATCAGTGGTACTGGCAGATACATTAGATAGGTACAAGGAAGGGGAGTTACAGGGGGGCTGGGAAGTTGTGGGATCCCCCCCCCCCCTGAATCAGTGGTACTGGCAGATACATTAGATAGGTACAAGGAAGGGGAGTTACAGGGGGGGCTGGGAAGTTGTGGGATCCCCCCCTGAATCAGTGGTACTGGCAGATACTTTAGATAGGTACAAGGAAGGGGAGTTACAGGGGGGGCTGGGAAGTTGTGGGATCCCCCCCCCTGAATCAGTGGTACTGGCAGATACATTAGATAGGTACAAGGAAGGGGAGTTACGGGGGGCTGGGAAGTTGTGGGACCCCCCCCCGAATCAGTGGTACTGGCAGATACATTAGATAGGTACAAGGAAGGGGAGTTACAGGGGGGGCTGGGAAGTTGTGGGACCCCCCCCTGAATCAGTGGTACTGGCAGATACATTAGATAGGTACAAGGAAGGGGAGTTACAGGGGGGCTGGGAAGTTGTGGGACCCCCCCCTGAATCAGTGGTACTGGCAGATACATTAGATAGGTACAAGGAAGGGGAGTTACAGGGGGGGCTGGGAAGTTGTGGGACCCCCCCCCGAATCAGTGGTACTGGCAGATACATTAGATAGGTACAAGGAAGGGGAGTTACAGGGGGGGCTGGGAAGTTGTGGGATCCCCCCCCTGAATCAGTGGTACTGGCAGATACATTAGATAGGTACAAGGAAGGGGAGTTACAGGGGGGGCTGGGAAGTTGTGGGATCCCCCCCTGAATCAGTGGTACTGGCGGATACATTAGATAGGTACAAGGAAGGGGAGTTACAGGGGGGCTGGGAAGTTGTGGGACCCCCCCCCTGAATCAGTGGTACTGGCAGATACATTAGATAGGTACAAGGAAGGGGAGTTACAGGGGGGGCTGGGAAGTTGTGGGATCCCCCCCCCTGAATCAGTGGTACTGGCAGATCCATTAGATAGGTACAAGGAAGGGGAGTTACAGGGGGGCTGGGAAGTTGTGGGATCCCCCCCCCTGAATCAGTGGTACTGGCAGATACATTAGATAGGAACAAGGAAGGGGAGTTACAGGGGGAGCTGGGAAGTTGTGGGATCCCCCCCCCCCTGAATCAGTGGTACTGGCAGATCCATTAGATAGGTACAAGGAAGGGGAGTTACAGGGGGGCTGGGAAGTTGTGGGATCCCCCCCCCCCTGAATCAGTGGTACTGGCAGATACATTAGATTGGTACAAGGAAGGGGAGTTACAGGGGGAGCTGGGAAGTTGTGGGATCCCCCCCCCTGAATCAGTGGTACTGGCAGATACATTAGATAGGTACAAGGAAGGGGAGTTACAGGGGGGCTGGGAAGTTGTGGGATCCCCCCCCCCTGAATCAGTGGTACTGGCAGATACATTAGATTGGTACAAGGAAGGGGAGTTACAGGGGGGGCTGGGAAGTTGTGGGACCCCCCCCTGAATCAGTGGTACTGGCAGATACATTAGATAGGTACAAGGAAGGGGAGTTACAGGGGGGGCTGGGAAGTTGTGGGACCCCCCCCCCTGAATCAGTGGTACTGGCAGATCCATTAGATTGGTACAAGGAAGGGGAGTTACAGGGGGGGCTGGGAAGTTGTGGGACCCCCCCCTGAATCAGTGGTACTGGCAGATACATTAGATAGGTACAAGGAAGGGGAGTTACAGGGGGGGCTGGGAAGTTGTGGGACCCCCCCCCTGAATCAGTGGTACTGGCAGATACATTAGATAGGTACAAGGAAGGGGAGTTACAGGGGGGCTGGGAAGTTGTGGGATCCCCCCCCCGAATCAGTGGTACTGGCAGATACATTAGATAGGTACAAGGAAGGGGAGTTACAGGGGGGGCTGGGAAGTTGTGGGATCCCCCCCCCTGAATCAGTGGTACTGGCAGATACATTAGATAGGTACAAGGAAGGGGAGTTACAGGGGGGCTGGGAAGTTGTGGGATCCCCCCCCCTGAATCAGTGGTACTGGCAGATACATTAGATAGGTACAAGGAAGGGGAGTTACAGGGGGGGCTGGGAAGTTGTGGGACCCCCCCCCTGAATCAGTGGTACTGGCAGATACATTAGATAGGTACAAGGAAGGGGAGTTACAGGGGGGCTGGGAAGTTGTGGGATCCCCCCCCCTGAATCAGTGGTACTGGCAGATACATTAGATAGGTACAAGGAAGGGGAGTTACAGGGGGGGCTGGGAAGTTGTGGGATCCCCCCCCCTGAATCAGTGGTACTGGCAGATACATTAGATAGGTACAAGGAAGGGGAGTTACAGGGGGGCTGGGAAGTTGTGGGATCCCCCCCTGAATCAGTGGTACTGGCAGATACATTAGATAGGTACAAGGAAGGGGAGTTACAGGGGGGGCTGGGAAGTTGTGGGATCCCCCCCCCCGAATCAGTGGTACTGGCAGATACATTAGATAGGTACAAGGAAGGGGAGTTACAGGGGGGCTGGGAAGTTGTGGGATCCCCCCCCCTGAATCAGTGGTACTGGCAGATACATTAGATAGGTACAAGGAAGGGAAGTTACAGGGGGGCTGGGAAGTTGTGGGATCCCCCCCCCTGAATCAGTGGTACTGGCAGATACATTAGATAGGTACAAGGAAGGGGAGTTACAGGGGGGCTGGGAAGTTGTGGGACCCCCCCTGAATCAGTGGTACTGGCAGATACATTAGATAGGTACAAGGAAGGGGGGTTACAGGGGGGGCTGGGAAGTTGTGGGATCCCCCCCCTGAATCAGTGGTACTGGCAGATACATTAGATAGGTACAAGGAAGGGGAGTTACAGGGGGGGCTGGGAAGTTGTGGGATCCCCCCCTCTGAATCAGTGGTACTGGCAGATACATTAGATAGGTACAAGGAAGGGGAGTTACAGGGGGGCTGGGAAGTTGTGGGACCCCCCCTGAATCAGTGGTACTGGCAGATCCATTAGATAGGTACAAGGAAGGGGAGTTACAGGGGGAGCTAGGAAGTTGTGGGACCCCCCCCTGAATCAGTGGTACTGGCAGATACATTAGATAGGTACAAGGAAGGGGAGTTACAGGAGGGGCTGGGAAGTTGTGGGACCCCCCCTGAATCAGTGGTACTGGCAGATACATTAGATAGGTACAAGGAAGGGGAGTTACAGGGGGGCTGGGAAGTTGTGGGATCCCCCCCCCTGAATCAGTGGTACTGGCAGATACATTAGATAGGTACAAGGAAGGGGAGTTACAGGGGGGGCTGGGAAGTTGTGGGATCCCCCCCCCTGAATCAGTGGTACTGGCAGATCCATTAGATAGGTACAAGGAAGGGGAGTTACAGGGGGGCTGGGAAGTTGTGGGACCCCCCCTGAATCAGTGGTACTGGCAGATACATTAGATAGGTACAAGGAAGGGGGTTACAGGGGGGGCTGGGAAGTTGTGGGATCCCCCCCCTGAATCAGTGGTACTGGCAGATACATTAGATAGGTACAAGGAAGGGGAGTTACAGGGGGGGCTGGGAAGTTGTGGGATCCCCCCCTCTGAATCAGTGGTACTGGCAGATACATTAGATAGGTACAAGGAAGGGGAGTTACAGGGGGCTGGGAAGTTGTGGGACCCCCCCTGAATCAGTGGTACTGGCAGATCCATTAGATAGGTACAAGGAAGGGGGGTTACAGGGGGGGCTGGGAAGTTGTGGGATCCCCCCCCCCTGAATCAGTGGTACTGGCAGATACATTAGATAGGTACAAGGAAGGGGAGTTACAGGGGGGCTGGGAAGTTGTGGGATCCCCCCCTGAATCAGTGGTACTGGCAGATACATTAGATAGGTACAAGGAAGGGGAGTTACAGGGGGGGCTGGGAAGTTGTGGGATCCCCCCCCCCCTGAATCAGTGGTACTGGCAGATACATTAGATAGGTACAAGGAAGGGGAGTTACAGGGGGGGCTGGGAAGTTGTGGGATCCCCCCCCTGAATCAGTGGTACTGGCAGATACATTAGATAGGTACAAGGAAGGGGAGTTACAGGGGGGCTGGGAAGTTGTGGGATCCCCCCCTGAATCAGTGGTACTGGCAGATACATTAGATAGGTACAAGGAAGGGGAGTTACAGGGGGGCTGGGAAGTTGTGGGATCCCCCCCTGAATCAGTGGTACTGGCAGATACATTAGATAGGTACAAGGAAGGGGAGTTACAGGGGGGGGCTGGGAAGTTGTGGGATCCCCCCCCCCCTGAATCAGTGGTACTGGCAGATACATTAGATAGGTACAAGGAAGGGGAGTTACAGGGGGAGCTGGGAAGTTGTGGGATCCCCCCCCCCCCTGAATCAGTGGTACTGGCAGATCCATTAGATAGGTACAAGGAAGGGGAGTTACAGGGGGGCTGGGAAGTTGTGGGATCCCCCCCCTGAATCAGTGGTACTGGCAGATACATGAGATAGGTACAAGGAAGGGGAGTTACAGGGGGAGCTGGGAAGTTGTGGGATCCCCCCCCCTGAATCAGTGGTACTGGCAGATACATTAGATAGGTACAAGGAAGGGGAGTTACAGGGGGGGCTGGGAAGTTGTGGGACCCCCCCCCCCGAATCAGTGGTACTGGCAGATACATTAGATAGGTACAAGGAAGGGGAGTTACAGGGGGGCTGGGAAGTTGTGGGATCCCCCCCCTGAATCAGTGGTACTGGCAGATACATGAGATAGGTACAAGGAAGGGGAGTTACAGGGGGAGCTGGGAAGTTGTGGGATCCCCCCCCCCTGAATCAGTGGTACTGGCAGATACATTAGATAGGTACAAGGAAGGGGAGTTACAGGGGGGGCTGGGAAGTTGTGGGATCCCCCCCCCCCTGAATCAGTGGTACTGGCAGATACATTAGATAGGTACAAGGAAGGGGAGTTACAGGGGGGGCTGGGAAGTTGTGGGATCCCCCCCCCCTGAATCAGTGGTACTGGCAGATACATTAGATAGGTACAAGGAAGGGGAGTTACAGGGGGGCTGGGAAGTTGTGGGACCCCCCCCTGAATCAGTGGTACTGGCAGATACATTAGATAGGTACAAGGAAGGGGAGTTACAGGGGGGGCTGGGAAGTTGTGGGATCCCCCCCCCTGAATCAGTGGTACTGGCAGATACATTAGATAGGTACAAGGAAGGGGAGTTACAGGGGGGCTGGGAAGTTGTGGGACCCCCCCCTGAATCAGTGGTACTGGCAGATACATTAGATAGGTACAAGGAAGGGGAGTTACAGGGGGGCTGGGAAGTTGTGGGATCCCCCCCCCCGAATCAGTGGTACTGGCAGATACATTAGATAGGTACAAGGAAGGGGAGTTACAGGGGGGGCTGGGAAGTTGTGGGATCCCCCCCTGAATCAGTGGTACTGGCAGATACATTAGATAGGTACAAGGAAGGGGAGTTACAGGGGGGGCTGGGAAGTTGTGGGATCCCCCCCTGAATCAGTGGTACTGGCAGATACATTAGATAGGTACAAGGAAGGGGAGTTACAGGGGGGCTGGGAAGTTGTGGGACCCCCCCCCTGAATCAGTGGTACTGGCAGATACATTAGATAGGTACAAGGAAGGGGAGTTACAGGGGGGCTGGGAAGTTGTGGGACCCCCCCTGAATCAGTGGTACTGGCAGATACATTAGATAGGTACAAGGAAGGGGAGTTACAGGGGGCTGGGAAGTTGTGGGATCCCCCCCCCCCTGAATCAGTGGTACTGGCAGATACATTAGATAGGTACAAGGAAGGGGAGTTACAGGGGGGGCTGGGAAGTTGTGGGATCCCCCCTGAATCAGTGGTACTGGCAGATACATTAGATAGGTACAAGGAAGGGGGGTTACAGGGGGGCTGGGAAGTTGTGGGATCCCCCCCTGAATCAGTGGTACTGGCAGATCCATTAGATAGGTACAAGGAAGGGGAGTTACAGGGGGGGCTGGGAAGTTGTGGGACCCCCCCTGAATCAGTGGTACTGGCAGATACATTAGATAGGTACAAGGAAGGGGAGTTACAGGGGGGCTGGGAAGTTGTGGGATCCCCCCCCCCCGAATCAGTGGTACTGGCAGATACATTAGATAGGTACAAGGAAGGGGAGTTACAGGGGGGCTGGGAAGTTGTGGGATCCCCCCCACCTGAATCAGTGGTACTGGCAGATACATTAGATAGGTACAAGGAAGGGGAGTTACAGGGGAGCTGGGAAGTTGTGGGATCCCCCCCCCCTGAATCAGTGGTACTGGCAGATCCATTAGATAGGTACAAGGAAGGGGAGTTACAGGGGGGGCTGGGAAGTTGTGGGATCCCCCCCCCCCTGAATCAGTGGTACTGGCAGATACATTAGATAGGTACAAGGAAGGGGAGTTATGGGTATTGATGAGCGAATCTGTCCCGCTCTGCTTTTCCAAAAAATTTGTGAATCTTCCAAAAGATTTGCTAAATGTTGCACAGCAAAAAATTTTGCCACATGTGAACATTTTGTTTGCCATGGGTAACAATTTCTGGTCATGCGTAAAGTTTTTCAGCAGCAAATTTTTTCATCCGTTTCACAATAAAATCCGCCAATGGCAAAACGTGGAAATTCACATTGAATCCATGGCTGGCGAAAAATTTTGCCCATCACTAGTTATGGCCAATAAGCTCTTAGTACAAGTTGATCCAGGGATTTGTACAACTGCCACCTTGGAGTCAGGGAGGAATTGTTTCCCCTCTGAGGCTAATGAAGGGGGTACAGAAAGGGAATCATTGTTCCAATGTTTCCTACTAATCATTAATGGCAAATAATTTTCATTGCAGATTAGTAATCAATGAAGCCTAATAAACTAAAATATGAGTAATATTTCAAGCTACTTTAGGCTCAGTATATGTGGATATGTGTGTATATCATCCTAAGATGAGTTAACTAATAGAATCCCAGAACACAGAAGGGGTCACTTATTAACCCTTAGGTTGCTAGTCCAAGAGCAGACTCCTTGGTACTCACTTGGCCCCGGGATTCCCACATTCTACACTGGGCAACTGATCAAAATTCTATCCCACTTCAGCACTGACATACTGCCTGCCGTAGGGTTATTTCTACAAGGCTCCACCCAGTATACAAAAAATAGCAAATTGTGGCCTTTTTGTGTTTCCTACACTGCTTGGTGAAGGGTAAATAAGCCAGTTGAGTTTTAATTGTGCAGATATAAAGTCATGGGCTCTTCCCAGGAAAGGGCTGTAGCACCTTTTAGCTGTTGAACTTGTGTCACTGTTTTATGTGAATAAATTTATAAAGGTTGCTCCGTTCCATCTCTCCCTTTCTGAATGTAAAAGACCATACGGCCCAACATGATGCCATATTTATTCACTTCACATAAACATCATTGTTCTGACTGTATAATAAACTGATTTATTTTTCCCACTCAGCTCACAGAATCCAAAATAATATTTTGTATAAATGATACTGAGACTTTAAACCATGTATTTATTTGTTAAAACAAGTTATTTCTTGGTCACCAGTTATATAGAATGGGAATATATTATGAACATGAATCAAATATCTAAATGTAGGGATGAAAATCTATAATATATATGTGTACATGGAATATTTCTGTTCCTAATTTTCCCTCCACATATGGAGACACCTTGTTCTGCCCTCACCACGAGTTCCCCTGGGGCAGTGAGTAGCCCGACATTCAGCTAAATCTTCCCGCACTCCCATAAAGAGACCCAGGGGCCGATTCACTAAAGGCCGAAAGAACGAGTGTTATTTATCACTTCTTATATTTTGAGAATTAACGATCAATTCACAAAAAAAGACACTTGTCTGAATTAAGAAGCGATTTTATCGTCGTTATTTATGTTGCGATTACATATTATATATATATGTATGTGGTATTTCATGGCACGTGATATTAGCGCTGATATTGCGCAAGTAACCGTTACTTTCTGAAACCTACCGTTCTAAAAATGACCATTTCCCTGAAAACTCCAGGGTGCATCACGCTAGGGCCAACACAGACTTGATCTTCTTCCGATTCCAGAAAAAATCCCACTGCAAACTCCATGTTGTTCACAAACGCTCACGAACCGCAATGTTTTTTGAGTAACGCCCACTCCTAGTAGGCGTTAATATTACCACTGATTATCGCCATACAGGTATAAGGGCTTTTAATGTTTACAATATGACTGTGAATTATGAATATTATAGAATGAATATGCATTTGTATTATTTCTATTAGATAATTACCGCAATGCTATAATCATACCTCCCGACATTTAAAAAATGAAAAGAGGGATAAAAAGATAAAAATTTTGACCACACCCACTTTTGTGGCCACGACCCAATTACCACACCCCATTAAAAAAAAAAATACTCCTTTTATATAGATGTAATGGCGGGATCAGATGCAAATGTGCTATACCCTCATACTGTACTACCTAAGGAAAACAATATAGCAACTCCTACATATAAATACAAATATAGAGAGAAGGCAGTCAGTTATAAGTGAGTTAAATGTACCAGTTTTGCCCCCCCATACACAGTAGCCCCTCAAACACAGTACCCCCATACACAGTAGTCCCCCATACACAGTAGCCCCCCCATACACAGTACCCCATATACAGTAGCCCCCCATAAACAGTGCCCCCTATACACAGTAGCCCCCCACACACAGTAGTCCCCCATAAACAGTGCCCCTATACACAGTAGCCCACCCATACACAGTGCCCCCTATACACAGTAGCCCCCCATACACAGTATCCCCTATACACAGTAGCTCCCCCATACACAGTACCCCCCCATACACAGTGTCCCCCATACACAGTAGCCCTCCTATAAACAGTGCCCCCTATCCATAGTAGCGCCCCCATACACAGTACCCCATAGGTGCTCTGCCTTCTTCTACGACTTCTCTCCTTATGCGGCAGTGCCAGGCCCTTTTATAAGGGTGCGCAACCTTATAAAAGGGCCTGCGCACTGCATAAGGAGCCGCATAACGAGCAACGCCGCAGGAGAAGCCGGAACGTCCGGCTCCAGCCAGCGCATCCCACTGTGCTGGCTAGTTCAATGAATGTCCCGCAATGTGGAACATTCATGGAATTATCCGGGACAGCGGGATGCGCCATAAAAAGCGGGACTGTCCTGCGAAAAGCGGGACAGTTGGGGGGTATGCTATAATTGAGATCTTTGCGCATACGATATGAGTAGTAACGCATGCAAAATTACTTTAATGAATTGGTACTTAATTAACTAACACTTTTTAATGCATAAAACTATGCATTAAGTGTTAACGACCTTTAGTGAATCGGCCCCCAAGAGTGAAATCTGTTGAACTTTACTGGGTGATTGTGGAAATAGAGGTGAAACTGTAACAAATAGAACAAAATTCAATGAGTGAGTTGCAATAAAACACAGAAACAACTACAACATGGATACAAGTGCTGGCAGTAATTATATACAGGGTCTCTGAGGTGCTGGCAGCTCTAGAGGTGATTTAGTACAGGTTTTATGCCCATATACTTATACATATACCATGGGGGAGAAGGTGGATATGGGGTGCTTCTTCCACAGTATAGGCTACAAAATGGAGTCTGAACTCCCACAATGCACTGTAATAGGTCACATGTCAGGAGTATGGTGGTTCCATAGGGTCAGAGATTACACTGAAATGGATACCTGCATATACAGCAAACAGCCAGCAGAGGGAGTTCATGGAAATGAGTAACAAAAAATGAGGAGATGATGGGAGCTTATGCTGGAAACATACCTGTATACTCGTATATTTAATATGTTCTGAAATACAATCTTTTTTTTCTACCATTATGATTGTTAGTGCAATACTGCACAAAAGAGAAACTTTATTTCAGAATAAATTATTCTTAGTCAAAGAATATAAATGTATATTATTCCCACATAAGCAAATTACTATTTATTACATTTTCCCAACAAATATTGTTTTGAGTTTATCTCTGGTTTGAATAAAATAATGTAACATTTTGGTAGGAATATACAGAAGAGAAGGCCACAGGATGAAGAGATGATGGCAAATATTTCCACTGCCACCATGTATTTGCCTTTGGTGCTCAGATAGGCCGGGATCATTGTGATCCAAACACTGCAGAAGAGCAGCATGCTGAAAGTGATGTACTTGGCCTCATTAAAACTGTCCGGTAAGCTCCGAGCCAAGAAAGCTACAATGAAGCTCACAGATGCCAACAGCCCCATGTAGGAGAGGACAATATAGAAGCCAATGGCTGAGCCCTCATTGCACTGAATGATGATTTTTCCAGGTTCAGAATGAAAGTTTTGCTCCACATAAGGGGGTGCAATGACCAACCAGATAACATTAATTAGTGACTGAATTAATGAGCAAATAAAAACAAGCCCATTTGCCAGTTTTACCCCAACCCATTTTCTCCAGGGACTCCCAGGCTTGGTGGCTTTGAATGCAATGGAAACCATGAGAGTCTTGGCCAGGACACAAGACACAGCTATGGAGAAGGTGATCCCAAAGGAGGTTTGCCGGAGCATGCAGGTTATATCCACAGGGCGACCGAGGAACAGAAACACAGAGAGGAAGCTCAGCTTGATGGAGACAAGGAGAATAAAGCTCAGAGTGTGATTATTGGCTCTCACTACTGGGGTGTCTCGGAATGAAATAAAGATTCCCAGTATAACTGCTGCTATTATAAAAAGGATTACAGATGAGATAATAAAGATTAGAGTTAGGGGATCACCAGCATAGGAAAGAAATTCAATTTGTCTCTCAATACACAGGGTCTTCTCCTGATTTGGCCACTCAGTGTCCTGACATTTAAGACAATTTTCTGTATCTGCAACAAAAAGAAATATACATTATGTATACTATGTATGTCTCTCTCTCTTTCTCTCACTCTCTCACTCACTCACTCACTCACTCACTCACTCACTCACAAACTAAGCAATACTGTCATGGGAAAACATATTTATTTCAAAACCCATCAGTTAATAGAGCTTCTCCAGCAGAATCCTGCATTTTAATCTGTTTTTTCCATGGGGCTAGCCATATTCTTCATTTCCCAGGGTGCCACAGCCATGTGTCCTGTGCTCTGATAAACTTCACTCACACTTTTCTGCTGCGCTGCAAGTTGGAGTGATATCCCCCCCCTCACCCCCAGCAGCCGATCAGCAGAACAATGGGAAGGGAGCAAGATAGCAGCTCCCAGTAGGTATCAGAATAGCACTCAATAGTAAGAAATCCAAGTCCGGCTTGGGACTCCTCCAGTTACATGGGAGTAGGAGAAACAATAGGTTAGCTGAAAGCAGGTCTAATGTGTAGCGCTGGCTGAAAGCTCAGACTCAGGCACAAGGCACTGAGATGGCGCCTACACACCAATATTACAGCTACAAATACATTTCTTGGTTCAAGAATAAAATGTTAAATGTCAGAGGGAATTATTTTCTGTGTAACAGTGTCATTTTGAGATAAAAAAAAAGTACTCCATAAATATCATGACAGTGTCCCTTTAAATTAGTAACATAGTAACATAGTAACTTGGGTTGAAAAAAGACATACGTCCATCATGTTCAACCATAATGCCTATATATAACCTGCCTAACTACTAGTTGATCCAGAGGAAGGCAAAAAACCCCATCTGAAGCCTCTCTAATTTGCCGCAGAGGGGAAAAAATTCCTTCCTGACTCCAAGATGGCAATCGGACCAGTCCCTGGGGTACTGATAGCTATCTCCCCTACCCCTGTATTCCCTCACTTGTACTGAGAACTATCCCCCCTACCCCTGTATTCCCTCACTTGTACTGAGAGCTATCCCCCCTACCCCTGTATTCCCTCACTTGTACTGAGAGCTATCTCCCCTACCCCTGTATTCCCTCACTTGTTGTCAGGCGCAGCCACAGGTGGGTGGCTGGCAGGTAGGAGCTTATATGCCGTGTAATATGGGTACAGGGGGTACTTCACTTGTGGATAGCCAGGAAACAAGTTATGCTGCTGAAACATGATTTATTAATGAAAATTGAGTAATAACAATATGGAAGTCCTTACAACAGGCCAGTGGTCAGAGGCAGGCGGAAGACGAAACAAATCCGTAAAACAGGCAGAGGGTCAGGACTGGCAGCAAACAAGGAGGGTCCGGAATAACGGGCAGTGGTCAAAGGCAGGCTGAAGGCAGGGAGAGTCCAATAATCAGGCCGAGGTCAAAACCGGGAGATCAAACAGAGGTAAGGAACAGGAGTCGTAGAACAGGGAAAGGTAACGGAATCAGGCAGGTATGCGGGCAGGAACAGGGACTGGAACAAGCGGGTAAGGTCACTGGAACGTAAAGGGCTTAATGATCAAGCAACCAGGGGCTGCTTGTGACAGGCTTATAAAGTCCATTAATTGACCGATTGGAACCACCTGGGCTAATTAAGGGAGGAGAAGGAGAACATAAACACAGAAGCAAAGAAGAGGGGTTAACAGAATGTTCAGGCTGGATGCCCAAAGTCTCCAGTGGCTCAGTGAGGTAATGCAGAACCTGCCCAACATAGAGTCCTGAGTTCTGGTACAGGCAGGTCCTGACATTACCCCCCCCCCTTGAGGATCGACCTCCGGGCGATCCCAGGATCGGGTGGACATCTTTCAAACATCTTCTTTACAAAAATGTTTTCAGTCCAAAAGTCCAAAGCTTTCAAGTCCACAGAACCCAAAAACAGAAAACCTGCAAAAATAGAAAATACTGGCCCAAAACTACTTTGGAAAATCGCAGAAAAACATAAATTAAACCAAAAGAAAAAACTTCTTAGAAAAAGTCCCAAACAAGGTGAATGCCAGAATAGGTGGTTCATCAGAAACAGCGGCCAGAACAGGAGAGTAACCAAGTCCAGGAACCACAGCAAAGGAGACGCCAGGGACTGGAGCCAGAACATAGGAGTGCCTAGGGTTGGGAGCCAGAGCAACGAGTTGCCAGAGTTGGAAGCCCGAATAGAAGTGTCACCAGAGTCAGGAGTCAGAGTGGATGAAATGCCAGGGTCAGGAGCCAGAGTGGATGAGACGCCAGGGTCAGGAGCCAGAGCGGATGATACGCCAGGGTCAGGAGCCACAGCGGAGTCGTCGCCAGGGTCAGGAGCCACAGCGGAGTCGTCGCCAGGGTCAGGAGCCACAGCGGAGTCGTCGCCAGGGTCAGGAGCCACAGCGGAGTCGTCGCCAGGGTCAGGAGCCACAGCGGAGTCGTCGCCAGGGTCAGGAGCCACAGCGGAGTCGTCGCCAGGCAAAACACCCACTACAGGTGGAAGAGAGATGCCCAGGGAAACAACAAGACCACCAAACACTGCAACAGAACTGGCAGAGTCTGGGACACCAGAACTACCAGATCCAGTAGCAGGGAAGGCAGGTCCTGAAGCAGTTTTGTCCTCAGATGCTGGTGGCAGAAGTATTGGCACCGAGGCAGGAGCAGGCACAACCGCTGGCACCGAGGCAGGAGCAGGCAAAACCGCTGGCACCGAGGCAGGAGCAGGCACAACCGCTGGCACCGAGGCAGGAGCAGGCACAACCGCTGGCACCGAGGCAGGAGCAGGCACAACCGCTGAGGGTTGCAGTTCAGGCACAGGAGCTGAGGGTTGCAGTTCAGGCACAGGAGCTGAGGGTTGCAGTTCAGGCACAGGAGCTGAGGGTTGCAGTTCAGGCACAGGAGCTGAGGGTTGCAGTTCAGGCACAGGAGCTGAGGGTTGCAGTTCAGGCACAGGAGCTGAGGCAGGACAAGGCCGCTGTCTGGGTGCTGGCACAGAGGCTGGAGCAGGAGACTGAAGTGCTGGCACAGAGGCTGGAGCAGGAGACTGAAGTGCTGGCACAGAGGCTGGAGCAGGAGACTGAAGTGCTGGCACAGAGGCTGGAGCGGGAGACTGAAGTGCTGGCACAGAGGCTGGAGCAGGAGTCTGAAGTGCTGGCACAGAGGCTGGAGCGGGAGACTGAAGTGCTGGCACAGAGGCTGGAGCGGGAGACTGAAGTGCTGGCACAGAGGCTGGAGCGGGAGACTGAAGTGCTGGCACAGAGGCTGGAGCGGAGACTGAAGTGCTGGCACAGAGGCTGGAGCGGGAGACTGAAGTGCTGGCACAGAGGCTGGAGCGGGAGACTGAAGCGCTGGCACAGAGGCTGGAGCAGGAGACTGAAGTGCTGGCACAGAGGCTGGAGCAGGAGACTGAAGTGCTGGCACAGAGGCTGGAGCAGGAGACTGAAGCACTGGCACAGAGGCTGGAGCAGGAGACTGAAGCGCTGGCACAGAGGCTGGAGCAGGAGACTGAAGTGCTGGCACAGAGGCTGGAGCAGGAGACTGAAGCACTGGCACAGAGGCTGGAGCAGGAGACTGAAGCACTGGCACAGAGGCTGGAACAGGAGACTGAAGCGCTGGCACAGAGGCTGGAGCAGGAGACTGAAGTGCTGGCACAGAGGCTGGAGCAGGAGTCTGAAGCACTGGCACAGAGGCTGGAGCCAGCAGAGGTGCCTTGGTTATATTAGAAAAACAAACAAATTGAGGTTCAGGCCTAAGATCTTGAGGGGCTGATACAGCAGGAAAAGAAACAGACAGAGGAATAGGAGAGTTCTTGGAGACAGACCGGCCTTTAAACCTAGTGGTAAATGCCGTAGGTATTTCTTCCTCATCTGAGTCCAAATCTTCCCATTCTTTGTCGTCAAAAATATCTTGCCAATCTTCCTCATCAGGTGAATCTTCAGAAAACTCTTCTACCTCAGAAAACTCGCTGAAAGAAGTTGAAGCAGGTGTGCAGTCTTTGGGCCTGGGTGAGTATCTTGGAACCGGAGGGGTGAGTTGGAAAGTTTTGGGTAGTACAGCAGCAGAAGGATTTGAGGTGGAGGAAAATACATTTGAAACTGGCCATAGATCTCCTGTAAATGTTGCTTTTAAAAATGAAAGAAAAGAACAGGGGTCTTCTAAAAAATGTGCTTCTTCATCAATACAGGTTTCAGCCCACTCTGCGGCCTCACCGCCCAAAAGGAATAGAATAATTAACTTGCTCTTCATATTATCAGGAGCTTCTTTGAAAAAAGGCACTGTAGAAAACTTTTTACATAAATCAAGCAAATAATTGAATGAGTCTTTCTCCCCCTCATACCTCTTAATGGAGGAAAGCCATTCTGCAGAGAGTTGTAGTTCAGCATTACTTTGAACCGCAGAGTTGTTACCAGCAGGCTCCTTGTTATGTGGCTTGATCATTCTGTCAGGCGCAGCCACAGGTGGGTGGCTGGCAGGTAGGAGCTTATATGCCGTGTAATATGGGTACAGGGGGTACTTCACTTGTGGATAGCCAGGAAACAAGTTATGTTGCTGAAACATGATTTATTAATGAAAATTGAGTAATAACAATATGGAAGTCCTTACAACAGGCCAGTGGTCAGAGGCAGGCGGAAGACGAAACAAATCCGTAAAACAGGCAGAGGGTCAGGACTGGCAGCAAACAAGGAGGGTCCGGAATAACGGGCAGTGGTCAAAGGCAGGCTGAAGGCAGGGAGAGTCCAATAATCAGGCCGAGGTCAAAACCGGGAGATCAAACAGAGGTAAGGAACAGGAGTCGTAGAACAGGGAAAGGTAACGGAATCAGGCAGGAGTCGGGCAGGAACAGGGACTGGAACAAGCGGGTAAGGTCACTGGAACGTAAAGGGCTTAATGATCAAGCAACCAGGGGCTGCTTGTGACAGGCTTATAAAGTCCGTTAATTGACCGATTGGAACCACCTGGGCTAATTAAGGGAGGAGAAGGAGAACATAAACACAGAAGCAAAGAAGAGGGGTTAACAGAATGTTCAGGCTGGATGCCCAAAGTCTCCAGTGGCTCAGTGAGGTAATGCAGAACCTGCCCAACATAGAGTCCTGAGTTCTGGTACAGGCAGGTCCTGACACTTGTACTGAGAGCTATCTCCCCTACCCCTGTATTCCCTCACTTGTACTGAGAGCTATCCCCCCTACCCCTGTATTCCCTCACTTGTACTGAGAGCTATCCCCCCCTACCCCTGTATTCCCTCACTTGTACTGAGAGCTATCCCCCCTACCCCTGTATTCCCTCACTTGTACTGAGAGCTATCTCCCCTACCCCTGTATTCCCTCACTTGTACTGAGAGCTATCTCCCATACCCCTGTATTCCCTCACTTGTACTGAGAGCTATCCCCCCTACCCCTGTATTCCCTCACTTGTACTGAGAGCTATCCCCCCTACCCCTGTATTCCCTCACTTGTACTGAGAGCTATCTCCCATACCCCTGTATTCCCTCACTTGTACTAAGAGCTATCTCCCATAACCCTGTATTCCCTCATTTGCTAAGAATCCATCCAGCCCCTTCTTAAAGTTATATAATGTATCAGCCAGGACGACTGATTCGGGGAGGGAATTCCAGAACCTCACAGCTCTCACAGTAAAAAATCCTTTCCGAATATTTAAATGGAACCTCCCTTCTTCTAAACGCAGTGGGTGCCCTCATGCCCGTTGGAAGGACCTACTGGTAAATAAAACATTAGAGAGGTTATTATATGATCCCTTTATATATTTATACATAGTTATCATGTTACCTCTTAAGCGCCTCTTCTCCAGTGTAAACAGACCCAACTGGGCCAGCCTTTCCCCATAACTGAGACTTTCTATACCCTTTACCAGCTTAGTTGCCCTTCTCTGGACCCTCTCTAACTCAATAATGTCCCGTTTGAGCACTGGAGACCAAAACTGAACAGCATATTCTAGATGGGGCCTTACCAGCGCTCTGTAAAGGGGAAGAATAACCCCCTCCTCCCGTGAATCTATACCCCTTTTAATACAGCTCAAAACCTTGTTTGCCCTTGCAGCTGCTGCCTGGCATTGCTTGCTACAGCCAAGTTTATTATCTACAAGGACTCCAAGCTCCTTCTCCATTATGGATTTGCCTAGTGCAGTCCCATTAAGGGTATACGGGGCTTGCATATTTTTACATCCCAGGTGCATGACCTTACATTTATCCACATTAAATCTCATCTGCCACTTAGCTGCCCAGATTGCCAGTTGGTCAAGATCCTGCTGCAGGGATGTCACATCCTGGATAGAACTGACTGGTCTGCAGAGTTTTGTGTCATCTGCAAACACTGATACATTACCCATAATCCCCTCCCCCAAGTCATTTATGAACAAATTAAACAAAAGTGGACCCAGTACAGAACCCTGAGGGACCCCACTGGGAACCTTATTCCAAGTAGAGAATGTGCCATTAACAACCCCCCTCTGTACCCGATCCTGTAGCCAGTTTTCTATCCATGTGCAAACGGCTTCACTAAGACCAATAGACCTTAGCTTAGAAAGCAGTCGTTTGTGGGGAACGGTATCAAATGCTTTGGCAAAATCCAAATAGATTATATCTACTGCATCCCCACTGTCCCACTACTGCACCCCACTGTCCAGCTTCTTACTTACCTCATCATAAAAAGCAATTAAATTGGTCTGACATGACCTGTCCTTCATAAAGCCATGCTGATTACTGCTCATAATGGCATTCTCCACTACATAATTTTGAATGTGATCCCTTAACAAGCCTTCAAATAACTTGCCTATAATTGCCAGGCTGAGATCTTACTCCCTGTATAAATATGGGAATGACATTCGCCTTCTTCCAATCACTAGGTACCATACCTGATGAAAGAGAGTCTGAGAATATCAGAAACAAGGGCCACTGTAATTCTGCCCCTAGCTCTCTCAGTACCCGAGGGTGTATTCCATCTGGCCCAGGTGCCTTGTTTACATTTATCGTGTGTAACCCTTTAAGCACCATATCCTGTGCCAGCCACTGTGTAGTTGGAACTGAGGCAACAGTGCAGCTATTGGGTGGGACTTGGCCCACTGGCTCCCCCTACTGTATACACAGAAGAAAAGAACTGGTTAAGCACATCTGCCTTTTCTGTATCCGCTGTAACCATATTGTTATTATAACTCAATGGGGCCACACCCTCAAATATTAATGAGATATTTACCATATATTCTATAAATTCTAAAATACCAAAGTACCTGTTCTATTAGAGATCTCCCCATGGGAGCAGGGCACACAGTCATAGCAGCAGGGAGCCAATGATTTCCCTGAGATTTTTCTGTAACCAGGAAGGCAATTGGCAGAGCACTGGGATTTCAGAGTCTGTAAAAATAAATGACACATTAGCTTGTAACAGTGTATCTATAGTAAGTCATTGGAGTTTTAATTTATCTTTTTAACTTACAGTAACTTTATCCCGATTACTAATGACAAATTAAAGGGCAGATTTATTTGAGTTTAGAACTTAATGCATTAACTCACCCACGTTCTATACATTCCTGAGGGATTTTTAGAAGTTTATTTATTAGTGGATGAAAGTGAGTTCAAGAATTGCTAAATACACTTCTAAAAATCCCAGAGGAATGAATGGAACGTGGGTGAGTATTTATGTATTAAGCTCCAAACTCACATTTTGATAAACCTGCCCCTTAATGTTGGTTGTTGTGCGATGATTGGAAAAATAGTGGTTTTCATGTGACTATTAGAAAAAGTCAGTTTTCCCGCACAGGTTTTTTGCTAAATGTTCAACATTTGTGGAAATGAGCTTATTCAAATTTAACCATTTTGAGGTCTGATTCCCCCTAGTTCTGCCCCTGGCTGCACACATGATAACAGCCCAACATGACTTATTGCCTTCATGGCCAATATCTACCTTGAACTTCAGCGGACATTGTCCAGGGATGCAATAGTTTTGGCTGCATAACTAGCCCATTTTATTATATCAACAATTGTCCCATGTATGACAAGCTGTAAGCACGTCAGTTGGAGGTTTAGGCATCTGTTATGCCAGAGGTGGCTAGAAAAGGAGTTGGCTTAATCCACAACAAGCCAGGATCAGGAATCCCAAGTGGAGAAATGTATGTTGAAAACCATTGAATTTCTTCTAAGACTCAGGCTTATGGAACACATGGCATTTTGACAGTAGAAACTCACTTGCCTGCAGTTGCTCCACGTTTGAATAGGAAACAAGCAACTAAATAAGGGGTGACGGCAACATAAAGATAAGAGAAAAGCCAAAAGAAGATTTGCCTTTGATTCCCATTATCTGAAACTGAGCTACTTTGTGACTTAGGACTTTCTCCTTGACTTTCTTACTTTCCCATTTTTAAAATGACAGAATTCATAAATCAAAAAATCTAAAGTATAGACCTTACTGCACAATGTTCTTATCTACAGCATTAAATAATTACATTTGCTTTTGTGTACCTGATTTTTGGTATCCTTCTTCCATACTATTTTTTGGATGTTCATGTTAATATAGGGTTCCCCTTCTGTCAACACAACCATTCCAACAATGATAGTATGATAGCCAAAATTAATGAAACACCGATTCAATATCTGGTATTCCCTGAGAACTTCTCTGAATTCCTTATAATGTGTTTCTCTCCCCCAGGGATCAGTGAAATTCATGTTTCTCATGTAGTGATGTAACTGCACAATGAATACGTTATAATCAATGACATGAGAAAATCAACTATAAAATACATGAAATTGGAAGAATCAGGAGAAACATATTTTAGATATATTGTTTCCTGACACCTTCATTGCCTTCTCATTGTCATTGTTGGGGCTCATCAAAAGGGTCACAATCTGGTTGAGGAAACCAGTAGTTGTCCTTGAGAAAAATAGCCCCCACCAGTACTAGACTACCTGCACCAGGGGGGAGCCATCTTGTGACACACGCATGCACTTAGTGAGTGCCACAACTTATTCCTTAAGTGCACGTGTGGGACTTAGGGTGAGTCACATCTACCGCTCCTACATCAGGCTACTGCTCCTACATCAGGCGGGGACATTTGCTCATTATGCACATGTGCGCTAAACAACATGGCCACCCGCACTGGGAGCCCCCCCCCGGTGTGGATAGCCTAGCACTGACGGGGGCTATATTTCTCAAAAAAAATATCATTTCCACCAACTAGAGTGTGGGCTCTATGGGGGAAACAATAGGGCGGTTTATAGCTGCACTTTAAGATGATTCATGAATCATTAGCCAAAATCAATATCAATACTTGGTATTCCCTGACAACTTCTCTAATTATTATTATTCCAGGAAGATCTTCGTACAAGTCATTCTGAATTGAGAAAGCCAGTTGGATGACTGGCGAAATGTCTTTAAGAAAACACATCAAGTCCAGTTGGTTTGACCTATTACTACAGATAGCAGCAGGTTGAAATAATCATTTCTGATATATTTTTCAATGCATATACTTGGAGTTGAGGGGCTTATTTGCTTTAAAAGTGACATGTTGCACCCATGGACCCTTGTTGCCCAAAAAGAGCAAGTGCATCTATTGAAGGCCTTCATTCTGGTGGCAGCTCCAGGCTTCCTTCTGCCGACTGTGTCAACTGGTGCAACAGACTTGTGCCCACATTATCCTAAAATGATTCCTTACTCGGTACTAGCCTGATTTATTAATATTAACTTAGAAGGACATTTATAAAAAAAATAAATAAGATAGTGTGTCTTTTTTTTTTTTTTAGATCAGTTATATTTTTTCCATGATTAATTTTCCTCATTTACTGCATTTATTAAAAAGTAAAAAAACAAACAAACTAATTGAGTACCTACAGTATATTTTTTGTATTCTGCAACTGTATTCAGGGCAATGTTGTAAAAAAGGAAGCACATTGGCAAAATGTGCCATCCTAACCCAGTGACAGTGCCTGGAAGGAAACCAAAGTCATTCCATACAAAGCCAACAAATGATTCACAACAGTGCCCACTTACTTCGGGTGTGAATTTTGCTACAGGTCTATTCGCTAATAGCAACCAATCAGCAGGTAGCAATAACTTCTACTAATGACATATATGGGTTGTTTCTTTCCACCTCATATTCTCTATGGAGCTGCTGGATTGCACCCAGACTGAAGAAAATAAATACAATGAATTCAAAATGGTCAGTGTAGACATCTTACCTGCTCCCTATGTGTGTTTATTGGGATGTATTTATCCCTGTGTGTTACAGATACAGAGAGCTTAGTGTGCAGGGCATGTACCATTGTATATACTGATCTGTACACTTCCGCATTGTGCCTGAAATAAACTCCCACTTCTTGTAATGTTTTTTTCTCAGTGCAGTTCACAAAATTTATATCCACTTCAGTCGGACAGACAGTATAAATTGCCAGTAGATCTTTAACCAATTTGGTGTCTTCATTTGCAGATGAAACATAATCATTGAACTTAATATCAAATTCTTCAGTTGGTTTGTATGCATGTATGTAACTTAAACTGCAATTATATAGCAACGCACATTGATGCTTATCTTCATGCCATGATGACGTAAACACCAAAGTCTTATCATGAGTGACTTTTTCCAGAGCACATAGTGACACTAAATTAGACTCAGATGGTGACCCAACCAAAATAATAACCTCAGCAGTTGATGTCTGTATTCTATTGAAGTTTGGCTTATTTGTATCAGCATCGTCTGTAATAAAGATAATGATGTCAACACAGGTGCCATGTTTGCTGATCTCATTTTGCAGGTTCAAACTTTGCTTCGCTCCACTTTCATCAGCAGTGGCCACAATGATCACCCAGGTCCAACCCAACTTTTCCAGTAGCTCTGCCACAGCAATGTGCTGAATATCATCACTCAGCCCTGTACTAAAGAAATATGGGAAAAGCCGCCTGTCACTCAGTGTAGAGGCTGTGGCGCCATAGCTGATCTGAAAGCAAAGTAATACATTTACATGTCAAAGAACTTATAAAATCTACAAATCGTTTACCTTCAGCTTTTACATAAAAATGTCTGCACAAAATGCCCTGTAAGAGGTTTAGAAAGCACAGTAAAGGATAAAGATTAGGGTCATCCCACTTTAGTTTTATCACAGAGACACAACACTGACACCAGTCTCATACATTGATAATAAGTATGTGAACTAGGGGACTATTTCTCCAGGCAATGTGAAATGTTTCACCATGAAACCCTTAATCATTCTTATTCACATCAACGACCTGGACACCACCATCCACACAAAAAATGGAACCATACAAACATCCCAATACCAAAAAATCAAAAGGCCATCCTGCATATCTTAGGTGGGACAGTTTCCATCCTCATCACTTTGAAAAATCAATTGTTTTTAGCCAGGCTTTGAGATACAACTGGACCACAGGACTTCCACAATCAGGACCAGAGACTTCAGGACATGAAGGTCTTAATTCTTAATTTCTCTACAAATTATCTCTATCCATCTGTAACTTCCTAATTTATTCCCATGAACACTTTTCTTTGATCTAACAGTAGATATGTTGTGTCATTCCAGCATTTATTTGTATTTTGCCTGATGAAGGGGCCTTGGTGCTCTGAAAACTTGCAATGTATTTTTATTGTTAGTCAACATAGGTGTCACCTCTACAGTATTTTTGTATTTGTTGGTTTTTTATTTGTTATTTTTGCCACTGGATAAGGTGATACCACAGTTTTTGTTTTATAATCATGAAGACAAATTCCCTGATCAATTTTCAATACCTGTCCAAGTGGTTTGAGAGTTAGGCCTTCTCAAGGTCCATAACCACAACGGCTGCATCAGCCTTTCCTCTGTCCCAGGCTCTATCTTAGGAGGGCAGCTATTATACAGGGCAGGATAAGGAGAGTAAGTGACCCTTGGGTGCATTTACTACACCTATAAATCTTGAGATTGGAAATGACTGCACTCCACAGTAAAATATATACTACTAGGCAGCCAACCATTTAGGCGCACCTTCTTTACAAGTAGCACAAATACCTGCTGCTCCTATAAGCTCCATCAGGCTTTGATCCTGGAAAAGCCATGAGACAATGTAGCAGCAATATTGCCTGCCTACAGGAGCCTGAGTAATTATTCACCTACTATATCAGTGGGCTGTGTGCACGGGTTATAACTGGGACACAACATGGCACCCAAACCAAAGAAATCAGGTACAGACACTAACCTCATTAGTAAATTCCCAAAACAAACTAAAGAAAGATCTCAGGACAGCGTCCCTGCTAAAGACTGAGATGAAACAGGGAGTTCCTTGGCTATCTCTATACAAGACTTACAGGATCTATACCTTAACATCTATAAAGGCTGAACACACAAACACCACTAAAGAGCTCACAGCTGAACTAGAGGCTCTGGGCCACAGACTACAGGAAGCTGAGCAACAAATAGATGAACTTACACACTCAGCACACCAAGTGGAGAATGACATTTCCTGCACATAAACCAAAACTGATAACCTGGAAATGCAGCAGGAGGCGGAAACCAGAACTAGGAAACTAGCAATCCCCAACACAGTAACAGGTTTGGAGGCCTTGTTGACAGAAATTTTTCAGGACTTACTGCCAGATAGTACTATAACAGGAAGATGTTAGAACCCATCATGCACTAAGATCAAAAGTACAACTAAATGAACCTCGTTGAGACACGATTGTCAGACTACACAAATGCCAAACCAAAGTAGCAATACTGGACACTGTAATAACAACAGGCAACATGAAAGTGGAAGACTCAACTATTCAGCTATATGCAGATATTTCTTCTATATTAGCAAAAACACAGGGACTAAAGGGCCTTACTACATATTTACCCCAACAAAAGATTCTCTGTAACTGGGGATACCCATTTAAAGTCATTCTTCACAGAGGCCACATCCATTTCCTGAGACATCTATGGGGGTGCCATTTGTCCCAAGTATATTTTTCCCACAAAAATACATTCTCAGAACACAAAATGAAAAGGTGATCATATACACTATACAAAATCTATATTTCTACTGGAGAATAAGAACAAAATTAAGTTTGGGTTTTGATCCCAAAAACTCAATAGAATCAATAGAAAATCATTCTGCCAGAACCAGAAAACAGATACTTAACAGTGCCCTCTTCACTAAGGTCTGGACTCAGACATGTGTAAAGGTTTTATATCCTGGGATGCCCGGCTCTAAGCCCTGGCTGATAAGAGCCATGCCATGTGGGGGAGTGAAAGCCATTAGGACCGATCAAAGTTGATTTGGAGCTGCAGAGTGCCATTGGGCCCTATGGAAGACTTTCCTTGGGCCGGGTTGGAGCTGCAGAGTGCCATTGAGCCCTATGGGAGACTTTCCTTGGGCCGGGTTGGAGCTGCAGAGTGCCATTGAGCCCTATGGGAGACTTTCCTTGGGCTGGGTTGGAGCCGCAGAATGGCATTGAGCCCTATGGGAGACTTTCCTTGGGCCGGGTTGGAGCTGCAGAGTGCCATTGGGCCCTATGGAAGACTTTCCTTGGGCCGGGTTGGAGCTGCAGAGTGCCATTGAGCCCTATGGGAGACTTTCCTTGGGCCGGGTTGGAGCTGCAGAGTGCCATTGAGCCCTATGGGAGACTTTCCTTGGGCCGGGTTGGAGCTGCAGAGTGCCATTGAGCCCTATGGGAGACTTTCCTTGGGCCGGGTTGGAGCTGCAGAGTGCCATTGAGCCCTATGGGAGACTTTCCTTGGGCCGGGTTGGAGCTGCAGAGTGCCATTGAGCCCTATGGGAGACTTTCCTTGGGCCGGGTTGGAGCTGCAGAGTGCCATTGAGCCCTATGGGAGACTTTCCTTGGGCCGGGTTGGAGCTGCAGAGTGCCATTGAGCCCTATGGGAGACTTTCCTTGGGCCGGGTTGGAGCTGCAGAGTGCCATTGAGCCCTATGGGAGACTTTCCTTGGGTCGGGTTGGAGCTGCAGAGTGTCATTGAGCCCTATGGGAGGCTTCCAAAATTATGCACTGAAGGATCAAAGTCAGAAATGATTTCCTGCCATTTACAATCGTTCAATATGAAAATTTCATGATTTTCAGATCACCAATACGATATTATTGTGACTAATACGATTTTTTCGTAAGCATTTTCATGATATTTGCGATCTTCAGAAAGTTTCGTATCCAATCCAAATTTATCCCATTCAGGATTCGAACTCATGATTTCATGAATGTGCCCCTAGATTTTGTATGACCTATGGGAGGGGAGCATTTGAAATACAAAGGAGTATACGTAGGCACTGGGGTGTGTTATTACAGGACCCATTCCTATGTAATGCCCTTTATAAGAAACCCCTATTTGTGTTTAGTTTCACTACTGAAACTAATGAACAAGGAGTAGCTTGGTTACGCTATAGGGGTACTTATAAGAGTGGCAGGAATAGATGCAAAGCCTGTAGTGCAATTAAGGTCTCTAAGACTTTTGTATGCACCAAGACAGGACGGGTCTATAAAATTCCCCATTATTTAATTGCCAATCAAGCGGTATAGTTTATCCAGACACATGTGAGTGTGGAGCACAATATGTTGGCAAGACTATTCGCAGGGTAGGTACCAGACTCCTTGAACATTTATCGGCTATTGAAAGACATGACCTGAGATCTGCCATAGCTAAACATAGAGAGACATGACAGTAGGGGTTCAGTTATGTTTCAGGTCATAGATAAGCCTAAATGGAATGTCAGAAAGGGTGATTTGGATACTAAACTGTCTGAAAAATAAGTTTATTGGATATACCATCTTAAGACTGGAGCTACAAGTATATGGTGGTCTGAATAGGGAGTGGGAAGTCTCCTGCTACTGTTAAATGTTTAATAGACTTGGTATTTTGTATGGGTAAGAATCTACCTGTACGGGTACAAATTGTGTGAATAATGACTAGAGAGGAAGTAAAATTATAATCAAAAACTATAAATTAAAAATGTGTAAAATAAGGGACAATTTGAAATTTGCATATTGGAACTGAAAATATAGGTTAGGACTAAAAGGATATGTTTGCCTAGAGATCTACCTTGCAGTCAACGCAGAGTATGGTTATTCTAGATTTGACCATGTTTTGCTTAAATGCTGGTTTTAATTTTATTTTTGTACCTATGGGGTTATTGCACAGAGTGGATGTGGGTAGAAGTGTGTATTTAAAGAATTGGTGGTTGTGAGGCACTGTTGTAGCTTCTGATGAAGTGTCGAGAAGCTGGAAACGTAGGTCTCTGTATGTTTCTAATGGAATTAATAAAAATGACTTTTTAATAAAGAGGTGTTCCCATGTGCTCTGTCTACACTTTTTCCTGCATCGATAGAAGTTCGCCTGGATTGGGGGCGCGTTTTGGGCATGATAGCACGGGACTCTGAAGCAGTGGGATCGATCTGCTCCCCTTATATCACTATATAAAAACGTTTATTAAATCACAAAATTAATACATAAATTAGGAGCAGATAGGCCCTATTTTTGATTGTTATGCCCCTGATGAAGACCACATAGTGGTAGAACCCCTGGGTAATAGTGACCATAATGTTATTTCATTTGATGTTTGGTGCATGTGGCTTAACTCTGAGGTAAAGAAGTTAATAGGGAGAAAAAGGAAAGCTTTTAAGAAATATAAGTCAGAGGGGACAGTAGCTGCGTTTAATGAATATAAACACTATGACAAGTGTTGTAAAACAGCAATCCGGAAGGCAAAGATAGAAAATGAGGAGCGCATCGCGGCCGAGGCCAAGACTAACCCCAAAAAGTTTTTTAAGTATATTAATAGTAAAAAGATGCAGGTTGAGGGTATGGCCCCATTGAGTTATAATAACAATATGATTACAGCGGATACAGAAAAGGCAGATGTGCTTAACCAGTTCTTTTCTTCTGTGTATACAGTAGGGGGAGCCAGTGGGCCAAGTCCCACCCAATAGCTGCACTGTTGCCTCAGCTCCAACTACACAGTGGTTGGCACAGGATATGGTGCTTAAAGGGTTACACACGATAAATGTAAACAAGGCACCTGGGCCAGATGGAATACACCCTCGGGTACTGAGAGAGCTAGGGGCAGAATTGCAGTGGCCCTTGTTTCTGATATTCTCAGACTCTCTTTCATCAGGTATGGTACCTAGGGATTGGAAGAAGGCGAATGTCATTCCCATATTTAAAAAGGGAGTAAGATCTCAGCCTGGCAATTATAGGCCTGTAAGTTTGACATCCGTGGTGGGCAAATTATTTGAAGGTTTGTTAAGGGATCACATACAAAATTATGTAGTGGAGAATGGCATTATGAGCAGTAATCAGCATGGCTTTATGAAGGACAGGTCATGTCAGACCAATTTAATTGCTTTTTATGATGAGGTAAGTAAGAAGCTGGACAGTGGGGATGCAGTAGATATAATCTATTTGGATTTTGCCAAAGCATTTGATACCGTTCCCCACAAACGACTGCTTTCTAAGCTAAGGTCTATTGGTCTTAGTGAAGTCGTTTGCACATGGATAGAAAACTGGCTACAGGATCGGGTACAGAGGGTGGTTGTTAATGGCACATTCTCTACTTGGAATAAGGTCCTCAGTGGGGTCCCTCAGGGTTCTGTACTGGGTCCACTTTTGTTTAACTTGTTCATAAATGACTTGGGGGAGGGTATTATGAGTAATGTATCAGTGTTTGCAGATGACACAAAACTCTGCAGACCAGTCAATTCTATCCAGGATGTGACATCCCTGCAGCAGGATCTTGACCAACTGGCAATCTGGGCAGCTAAGTGGCAGATGAGATTTAATGTGGATAAATGTAAGGTCATGCACCTGGGATGTAAAAATATGCAAGCCCCGTATACCCTTAATGGGACTGCACTAGGCAAATCCATAATGGAGAAGGACCTTGGAGTCCTTGTAGATAATAAACTTGGCTGTAGCAAGCAATGCCAGGCAGCAGCTGCAAGGGCAAACAGGGTTTTGAGCTGTATTAAAAGGGGTATAGATTCACGGGAGGAGGGGGTTATTCTTCCCCTTTACAGAGCGCTGGTAAGGCCCCATCTAGAATATGCTGTTCAGTTTTGGTCTCCAGTGCTCAATCGGGACATTATTGAGTTAGAGAGGGTCCAGAGAAGGGCAACTAAGCTGGTAAAGGGTATGGAAAGTCTCAGTTATGAAGAAAGACTGGCCAAGTTGGGTCTGTTTACACTGGAGAAGAGGCGCTTAAGAGGTGACATGATAACTATGTATAAATATATAAAGGGATCATATAATAACCTTTCTAATGTTTTATTTACCAGTAGGTCCTTCCAACGGACACGAGGGCACCCACTCCGTTTAGAAGAAGGGAGGTTCCATTTAAATATTCGGAAAGGATTTTTTACAGTGAGAGCTGTGAGGTTCTGGAATTCCCTCCCCGAATCAGTTGTACTGGCTGATACATTATATAGCTTTATATAGGGGCTGGATGGATTCTTAGCAAGTGAGGGAATACAGGGTTATGGGTGATAGCTCTTAGTACAAGTGAGGGAATACAGGGGTAGGGGAGATAGCTCTCAGTACAAGTGAGGGAATACAGGGGTAGGGGGGATAGCTCTCAGTACAAGTGAGGGAATACAGGGGTAGGGGAGATAGCTCTCAGTACAAGTGAGGGAATACAGGGGTAGGGGAGATAGCTCTCAGTACAAGTGAGGGAATACAGGGGGATGGGGGATAGCTCTCAGTACAAGTGAGGGAATACAGGGGTAGGGGGGATAGCTCTCAGTACAAGTGAGGGAATACAGGGTTATGGGAGATAGCTCTCAGTACAAGTTGATCCAGGGACTGGTCCGATTGCCATCTTGGAGTCAGGAAGGAATTTTTTCCCCTCTGTGGCAAATTAGAGAGGCTTCAGATGGGGTTTTTTGCCTTCCTCTGGATCAACTTGTAGTTAGGCAGGTTATATATAGGCATTATGGTTGAACGTGATGGACGTATGTCTTTATTCAACCCAACTTACTATGTTACTATGTTACTATGTAAATGCATAGGGATAATTTATGTATTAATTTTCTAATTTAATAAACTTGTGTGTGCATTCCTCTGTATTAATTATTGTCAGATGGGAATATTTGGACAGGGGCAGGTCACACAGTAGTGTTGTTTGGTCTCTAAGGAATCAGGAGGGGAATTCAAAACCAATGTATATAATATCATCTCTCTATTATGTTCCCCTAAGGAGTTGTGGTCATTATGTTTTTGTCCAGTTCATACACATAGGAGGTCATAAAAAAACTCACACTGTCATGTAACTAGAGCAACCAAACAAAATGAAGTACATAGAGGTTATTTACCACCACAAGTGCAGTTGTGCCACTTCCCGACCAGATGGTAGCTCTAGGGCTCCCTCACTCTGGGTGCCATTAGATACAGTGCACTTGCACATAAAGTATTGGGCACAGAGACCGCTTCTCGGCCTTTTGGCTATGATCAAGTGTAGATCTTAGCCGGAGGTGCCCGGAGACATAACCCCTTGGCCTTGCGGCATCGGCACTTAGTGTCTTAAGCTGCATGCTGCTATTAGGGGGTGTTCTATTCCGGGCAACCAGGAGCGATCAGCTTCCACTCCAGTGGTAACCCTGAGCTGTGGGGGAAGCTGGGAGTGTTCCTACGATGGCTGCGATGGAAGATGGTGTTCCTGCCTTCGTCCGAGTTAAGCACTCGGTAAGGATCGTGTCGATCGATCCTTCGAATGTGGAGAAAAACCTGAGCTACGTTGTGAAGGTGATCTTGGAGGATGCCGGGAGAGTTGCTGCAAGAGAGATCTTAGCGATCCAGGACTACCCAAAGCGGGGTGTCTACGATGTCACGTTCGATGGGGAAGGAGTCTATTGCAGTTTCCTGAAAATCTTGGAGGAGTCTGTGGATGATCCCCGGTTAAAGGGGTTTAAGATTCTGCCTCATTTTGTGGAGGAGGAGAAAGTTCTTGTGGTCAAGTCGTATTCTCCATTTGTCCCTTTAAAGGAAATCGAGACAGTCATTGGTAGGTACTGCAAGAAGCTTGAGTTTGCAGGTAAGGTCCTAAATGAGTTAGGTATTTGGACTTCTAAATACCGCTTTAAGGCTGTCTTCAAGAAGGGACTGATTCCGCCAGTGAGGTTTCGTTTAGGAACTGTAAATATTGACTGTTTTTTCCTGGAATGTGAGTTCTGCAGGAGATGCCAATGGTATGGACATACAGCTGCAAGTTGTGAGTTATGTCAAAACTGTGGTAAGACCGGGCATGTGGTGATGAACTGTGTTCTTCCAAAGAAATGTAACCTATGTTTACAGGAAGGTCACTTATATGCTAAGTGTCCTCAAAGGAAAGTTGAACCTGTTGCAGTAGACCAGGGTAAGTTGCCGGATCCAGTTGATCTAGCCCGCAGGTCTTCTGGTGAGGAAGTTTTTGTTGGAGATGATCCGCAAGAAGGTCCCGCAGTAAAACGCAAAAAAGAGAAAAAAGAGAAGAAAAAGAAAGAGGAAAATCCTGATGTAAGTTCTGGTAGAGAGTCAAGTAGTTCTACTGATGTGCAATCTCTTTCCAGGGGCCAGAGACTCTTCAGATACTACAAATGTAGGTCTGATGCGATCCTACAGGAAGCATTAAGTGATTGGCCGGTTAAAGAAGAATACGAGGAGATGGTTGAAACATGTATTAAAGGTCAACACGCAGATTTTGTAAGGTTTAACATATTGAATTATATATAAGAGTTAAAGTAAATTTTAAATTTTCAAAAAAATTACAAAAAAATAAAGATAAAATGGTTTTGTGCGATGCTGTAGAGTGTTTTAGCGGATTTATCTGCTGACTCACTTTATTACTGAGTTGAAACCTTATTGGGCACAGAGATCGCTTCTCGGCCTTTTGGCTAAGATCAAGTGCAGGTCTTAGCCTTAGGTGCCCCGAGACATCGCCCCTTGGCCTTGTGGCATCGACACCCAGTGTCTTAAGCCACATGCTGCTATTAGGGGGCTTTCTATTCCGGGCAATGAGGAGCGATCACCCTAGACTCCAGTGGTAACCCTAATCTGAGGGGGAAGCTGGGAGTTTTCTTCAAGATGGCTGCAAAGGAAGATGTCGTTCCTGCCTTTGTGAGAGTCAAGCATTCGGTGAGAGCCATCGCGGCTGATCCATCTGATTCGGAGAAGGGTCTGAGCTATGTCGTGAAGGTGATTCTGGAGGAGATCGGCAGGGTTTCAAGGAGAGAGATCCTCGCCATTCAAGATTACCCGTGGAGAGGTGTCTTTGATGTTACTTACGATGGTGAAGGCATCTATCGGAGTTTTTTGGAGATCTTGGAGAGGAATTCGTCTGATCCTCGACTGAAGGATTTCAAGATTTTGCCACATTTTGCTAAGGAGGAGAAATTTCTGGTGGTGAAGCCATATTCTCCGTTTGTTCCCTTAAGAGAAATTGAAATGGTGCTCGGAAGGTACTGCAAGAAGTTAACATGTGCAGGTAAAGATCCTTAATGAGCTGGGTATCTGGACTTGTAAATTTAAGTTCAAGGCTGTTTTTGAGAAGGGAACTATTCCGGCAGCAAGGTTTCGGTTGGGAGCAGTCAACATAGACTGTTTCTTTAATGGTATGCCGGACTTCTGTAGGAGGTGTAGGCAATATGGGCACATGGCAGAAGGGTGTACGCTGTGCCAGAACTGTGGTAAGGCCGGGCATGAAGTGATAAATTGTTCTCTCCTGAAGAAATGTAATTTCTGTTTGCAGGTAGGACATTTATATGCTGTATGTCCACAAAGAAAGACAAGGAATGAGGTTCCTGGTAAGTTGGTTACTGAAACAGAAACAGCAGTGATGTCTTTTGGAGAGAAGGCTTCGGGGAAAGTGGAGAGTGAGTCTGGTAATGCACTTGCGTTTCTTTCTGATTTTGATACTTCCCCAGTTTTGCAGTTTTCTGGATAGAGTTTATCTGAACCCTCGAGTCCAGCGTGTGAGGTAACACCTATTGTCAAAAGGAAAAAGAAAGAGAAGAACAGAGACCTTAAGGTAACTCCATCTGGTGAGGAAGAGCATGATACTAGAGGAGAAAAACTTTACCAGTTTTGGAAAAAGAGATCTGATAAAGAAATACAAGAGTTCCTGAACACCTGGTCGGATGAGGAAGAATTAGAAGGTGTTAATAGGTGCATTAAAATAGGTACTGAGGAGAATAATGTGAGGTATCAAGTACTGACTTATTAAAAATTATTATTTTTGTAATGTGTTTTTTTTCTTTTCAAATAAAAATAATTATGCAGGTTTTTAAATGATGAAGTAAAGTTATACTGTGGGGTTCATTCCTGCTAGTTACTTTATTTCTGAGCAAAACCTTATTGGTTATCGCTTCCCCCCTTTTGGCTAAGATCAAGTGTAGATCTTAGCCTGAGGTGCTCGGAAACATCACCCCTTGGCCTTGTGGCATCAGCACATAGGGCCTGATTCACTAAAGTTTATTGCACGCTTTTTTGCGGTATAAAAGACGCGAGAATTAGCGCGTGATTCACTACAGCATTACCGCATGCAATAAGTTGCCATTTTCGCATGCAGTATTTCTCGCGCTAGTTTTACCGCATGCGTTAATTTCCACGCTGAAAAGAATACGATCGCATGATTCACTATAACTATTGCACGCTAAATATCGCATTCGGCTAGGCGAAAATTAACTTCTACTACAGGCAGGCGAAAAATTATAGAAAAGTACAGTAAATTATTTTTTTGCAATAAAATATGGACTTACAGTGTTATTTATTCAAGTCTGTGTCTTTTTACTCAATTTCACTAAAGTCTTGGCATGTATGGAATTTCCCTACTAATATACAGTACTATAGCGGTGACTATTTAGTCGGATAATATACAGTACTATAGCGGTGACTATTTAGTCGGATAATATACAGTACTATAGCGGTGAGTATTTAGTCGGATAATATACAGTACTATAGCGGTGACTATTTAGTCGGATAATATACAGTACTATAGCGGTGAGTATTTAGTCGGATAATATACAGTACTATAGCGGTGAATATTTAGTCGGATAATATACAGTACTATAGCGGTGAATATTTAGTCGGATAATATACAGTACTATAGCGGTGAATATTTAGTCGGATAATATACAGTACTATAGCGGTGAATATTTAGTCGCGATAATATACAGTACTATAGCGGTGAATATTTAGTCGGATAATATACAGTACTATAGCGGTGAATATTTAGTCACCATAATATACAGTACTATAGCGGTGACTATTTAGTCGGATAATATACAGTACTATAGAGGTGAATATTTAGTCGGATAATATACAGTACTATAGCGGTGAGTATTTAGTCGGATAATATACAGTACTATAGCGGTGAGTATTTAGTCGGATAATATACAGTACTATAGCGGTGAGTATTTAGTCGGATAATATACAGTACTATAGCGGTGAGTATTTAGTCGGATAATATACAGTACTATAGCGGTGAGTATTTAGTCGGATAATATACAGTACTATAGCGGTGAGTATTTAGTCGGATAATATACAGTACTATAGCGGTGAGTATTTAGTCGGATAATATACAGTACTATAGCGGTGAATATTTAGTCGGATAATATACAGTACTATAGCGGTAAATATTTAGTCGGATAATATACAGTACTATAGCGGTAAATATTTAGTCGGATAATATACAGTACTATAGCGGTGAATATTTAGTCGGATAATATACAGTACTATAGCGGTGAATATTTAGTCGGATAATATACAGTACTATAGCGGTGAATATTTAGTCGGATAATATACAGTACTATAGCGGTGAATATTTAGTCGGATAATATACAGTACTATAGCGGTGAATATTTAGTCGGATAATATACAGTACTATAGCGGTGAATATTTAGTCGGATAATATACAGTACTATAGCGGTGAATATTTAGTCGGATAATATACAGTACTATAGCGGTGAATATTTAGTCGGATAATATACAGTACTATAGCGGTAAATATTTAGTTGCACAAAATACATTACTGGGAATATGTTGGCGAATTGTTGCGACTTTGTAATCACGCGCGATTTGCGGACATTTTGTGGCGATTTAGGAATCTCGTGACATGTGCGACTTGTGGCCATTTTGTGTCATTGAGCCTGCAGTCACCACACTGAGAGCACCATGCCTGGGGTGTCAGAGCTGCTAATGGAGGAGAGGCGCTATATTATAGAGTTCCTCCTGCGCTCAGGGTATGACAGGCTGCCGCTGGGGCCAATAGGGGTCCATGAGAGGAAGAGGGCCATCCTGCGTTACGTAATAGCTGGGTTGGGCAGGGACCTTCGCCTTATAATGGACCTCCGCCTGCTCCAGCGGATTTGGTCAGACCTGAAGCGCAGGAGCTTTCAGGAGATAGCTGACATAGCTGCAGGTAATTATTCTACTTTAATATGGTTTTACACAAAATACGTTTCTTAAAAGATTTAGCAAGTAATTTGAACTTGAAATGTATTTTCTCTCTCTCTCTCTCTCTCTCTCTCTCTCTATATATATATGTGTATATATATGCATGTTTTTTTATAAAATACACAATAAAGGA
The DNA here is from genome assembly GCF_000004195.4 of Xenopus tropicalis. Lineage (NCBI taxonomy): Eukaryota > Metazoa > Chordata > Amphibia > Anura > Pipidae > Xenopus > Xenopus tropicalis. Next base: position 4,557,274 of record NC_030677.2, read on the forward strand.
AGGTGCTTTTTAATTACTATAGAGAAAAAGGAAATCAGTTTTTAAATTATGAATTACTTGATTCAAATGGAGTCTATGGGAGACGGGCTTTCCGTAGTTTGGGGCTTTCTGGATAACGGATTTCTGGATAAGGGATCCCATACCTGTGTATATATATATACACACACACACATTTTCAAATACATATGCATAAATGAGTTTAAAGCAGGGGGGAAGCAGCAGGGAGCGGCCCATAGTGTGAGTCATTTGGGGAAGGGCCACGAATGCTTTAGGGGGCCCTGGCTAACAATGTCTGTGTGTCCTTTGGATTGATGTAAGGGTTCACAGGGGGAGGGGCCAGTGGGGGTGTGGGAGGAGGGGGGGCCAAAAAAATGTTGTTGTGAGGGGCCCCGTTATTTAGGATGGTGGCCCTCTGTGTATGAATGTATATATATATATGTATAATAGATTTAAATAACATCTTGCAATACTGTCTCATAGAACTCAATATCGACATCGCGCCTCTCCTCCCTCCAGAGGCTCAACCCCACGCAGACCAGGCTCAAGGACCTGCCCAGGCCCCCGAGGCCCCTGGACCTGCCCAGGCCCCCAAGGCCCCAGGACAAAACCAGGCCCCCAAGGCCCCAGGACAAAACCAGGCCCCAGGACCCAGCAAGGCCCCAGGACTGAGCCAGGCCCCAGGACCCAGCAAGGCCCCAGGACTGAGCCAGGCCCCTGAGGCCCCAGAGGCTGAGGAGGTAGAGGAGGCCCCCGAGGCCAAGGAGGACATGGAGGCCCGGACACCCCTCCTTTACTCCTCCCCCAGTTTGAGCCCACTTTCCCCGGCCCTTGGGTTCCCCCCCCAGCCCCCCGGATGCCAGCCACCAGGTTCTCCTGCCGAGGAAGGCCCACAACATCGATCCATGCAGGAGGACCTGGACAATATGAGGGCTGAGCTGGCCCAGCTCCGGGGGGAAGTTGCTGAACTCAGGAGGGACTTTGAGGAACTCAAGGGCAGCAAGCCCTAAGTTTTCCCCCCCCCCCTTTTTTATTTTAAGTGAAAGTTTTTAGTTTTATACTTTTGAACTGAGTAATGTGTCATTATTTATCCTTCATTGATATGGAAGCTGTGAGTGTGCTACGATGGCTGCGGAAGATGATTCAGTGGCTATGTTCGTCCGAGTCAAGCATTCGGTGAGAATCATTGCAGCGCAGCCTGAGAATTCGGAGAAGAGCCTGGCCTATGTTGTGCGGGTTATACTGGAGGATTTGCTATCCTTGCTATACAGGACTACCCGAAAAGAGTAGTCTACGATGTCACCTTCGATGGCGAGGGTGTCTACCAGAGCTTTTTGGCAATCCTGGAGGAATTTTCAGCTGACCCTCGATTAGACGGCTTTAAGATCTTACCACACTTCGAGGAGGAGGAGAAATTCTTGGTAGTAAAGTCGTACTCTCTGTTTGTTCCTCTTAAGGAGATTGAGGCGGTCTTGGGTAGGTACTGTAAAAAACTTGTGTTTGCAGGAAAGATCTTGAACAAACTGGGCATCTGGACCTGTAAGTATAGGTTCAAATCTTCGAGAAAGGTACCTTCCCGCCTGCAAGATTCTGTCTTCCGAACAGTTAATGTCGACTGTTTCTTCAATGGGATGCCTGAGTTTTAAAAGAGGTGTCGACAGTACAGGCATGGGACTGAAGGCTGCGTACGATGTCAAAATTGTGGTAAGGATGGGCATGATGTTAAGTTCTGTTCTCATCTGTATTTACAGGAGGGGCATCTATATGAGGTATGCCCTCAGAGGAAAGCCAAAGCTGAGAAATCTGCTGAGGATCCTGGTAAGTTATCTAGTCCGCTTGATCCTGTGCCTATGTCATCTGGAGAAGAGACTCCTGCTGGTAAATCTTCATAGACTTCTTGCGTTAAAACGGAAAAAAGTGGAGAAAAGGGAGAAGAAAAAGAGAGCCCTGAAGTAAGTCCTTCTGTAGAGCCTATTGAAAATGTTGTTGTTAAGTCTCTTTCCAGAGGGGAGAAGCTCTACAACTTTTATAAGGAAAAGACTAACGCGGAAATTCAAGAAGCTTTGAATGAGTGATCGGATGATGAGGAATTCGACGGCATAGGGAAGTGTATCCAGAGTACCCCTGACAAGAAAGATATTAGAAATGCTGTGCTAAGTTACATTAGAGGGTTAACGTAAATATTTTAAGAAAAAATCACAAATATATATATATAATAAAGTAAAAATGGTTTCTAGTGATGTTGTGAAGTGACTGGTGGGTTTTTTCCCGCTGGTTTACTTTATTACTGAGTTGAAACCTTATCTGTTCTTATCAGTTCAGATCTACTGAAGCAGGCTGAAGTCTGAAGATCTGAGGCTGATGGAGAGAAACATCGCATTGACCGACCGACGGAGAATCTTCCGAAGGTCTATAGCATACGCCTACAATTAGTTTGGTAGCTTCTTTACTATCTGTGAGAAGCTCAACCCATAAGGATTCAGCTCCCTCTGTTCCCCCATCACTTCCTCCTTAATATTTGCTTTTAGTTCCTGCTTAATGAACAGACACACCCCTCCTCCTTTTCTATTGCCCCTGTCCCTCCGAAACAATGTATAACCCCCAATATTAACAGCCCAGTCATGAGACTCATTCAACCAAGTGGAACTGCATCAACTGCATCACTGCCTTGCCTACCAACACTGGAATTCTGAGAAAAGAATGTGCATTTTGGGGAAAAAAAGGGAATTTGGGCTTACAATTTTACATTAAAATTTACATGAACTTACCTGTGTGTATCCATGTACACTCAGCAGCTGGGCTATAGGCAGGGATGTGAGAGAAGTTTTATCTCCAATAAATCCAGCAATTTCCCCTTTGCCCCTACAGGAGTAATTAGGCACCACATTCCCAGGGCCAGATAATATCTTCAGGACACTCCCTATAGCGAGGCTGGGGTCCCCACAGGAATCATATACACGGTATCCCAGGGTGATGTTGGGTAACAGATCCAGGTTCCTGTTAATCTCATCAACAGCAAACAGGAAGGTTTGTAATTCTCTATACAGTTCTATACGAGGACTGTGGGAAGATATTAGGGGTTATTTATGATTGTAAGTGTACAATAACATTTACAAGTCATAAAGTAACCAAATAAAACACCCTAAATATGAATGCCAGGGGTCCCCTGAACAGTTTGATGCCCAATATGTATAGGTTTACCTAAGTATGTGGCATGTAGGGGCCCCAATGGGAACATACCCCCATATGATCTATCATTTCTGTCATTAAAGCTTCTGCAAAATCAACTCATTTACATCATTTTATGTAGAATAAAGCTACAAAAAGTATGCTCACCCCAGAAAGCCATATATTTGAGGAAAGTACACATTCCCCTGAATTCAAAATGGGTACCCATGTCTTTCTACTCCAAAGCACCAAGTTGCAAAGCTTTCCTAAAGTCGGAAATTTTTGAAATATTTCCAAAAATCCTCTCAAAGCTTCCAGTTTGCAACATTTTATCTCCCACATATCATGAGGTACCAAAATAAAACACCCTGAATTTGAACGCCAGGGATCCACTGAACAGTTTGATGCCCAATATGTATGGGTTTACCTAAGTATGTGGCATGTAGTCCTTTCTACACCAAAGTACCAATCTGCAAAGCTTTCTTAAAGTTAGTGGTTTTTATGATATTTCAGAAAATTGCATAAAAATGTTGCAATTTGCCACATTTATCTCACACAATTTCTTGCATACAAAGGCAAATCACCCCAAATAGGAACACCTAAGGTCTACTGAACAGTTTGATGCCCAATATGCATAGATATTCCAAAGTCTGTTGTGTGTACTGACCCCAAAATGAAAATTGTGCATATGGATTTTTTTCCTGCCAACTCAGCTTTTGCATACAGAGCCCCCTGTCAGTGTATTATGTGCCGTAACACCCCCTAAGTATACACAGACCCCCAGAAAACCATATATTTTTGGAAAGTACACATTCTGATAAATTCAAAATAGGTAAAGTTATTTTTGTACACCAAAGTACCACATGGCAAAGCTATGCTAAAAAACAGATTAGGAATACTAATACAGGGATAAAAATGCAATAAAACCACAAACATTGTGTAAATTGATGAAACAACAAAATAAGTCACTCAACAGCATAATTAGTGGTTAGAATATCTGATCCAATAGTCACGCTACCAAAATAAATTTTTTAGGGAAAAAAAACTAAAGACAAAGGGGTAAAAAAAATGATAAAAAATAAACAAAAAAGGGGTATGCATGTGTGTATGCATCTGAAATTTGTGTGACAGTGTGTAAGTGTGTATATAAGTATGCTAAAGTCTGCTAAAGAATTCTAGAGTGTGCTCGAGTGTGCAAAATGGGAAAAAAAATAAAACCTGTGCTAAATTGTGTGTAAATGTGTGTAAGTGTTAGTATTAGGAAAATAAAAAGCTCTTACCATTAGAAGGTCCCAGGGATCACAGGCAGGGTCCTCTCTGTAGCCTTTGCAGCACAGGAAGTGCGTGGGTGGTGCTGGGGGGGGCAAGGAGCAGGAGAAGACAGAGGATAAGCAGCAGACACAATGCAATCATGTCTGCTGCTTATAGGTCCATGATGCGATCGCACCGCTGGACTGACTTGCCAGCCCCCTTGGCTCATTGCCGAGGGGGTTGGGGGCACAGCTGACTCTCTGCAAAAAGCTGCCGGTGCAGAGAGAATAGTGTAGGTACTACGTTGTTGGCAGATAACTGCTTTTTTTAAAACAACGTAGTACCTACGTTATTGGCAGGGAAAGGGTTAAAGTATCCCCTGCTGGATCCAGCCTATTGTTCTCCTGAATACCCTGTGATTCCAGGCCTGGTTCCCTATCTCGTTCCTGCATTGTTCTGGCTCCTTGCCTAGTTCTTGCTTGTTCTTGTGTCCCTGTCTATTTCTTGCCATGTCCCTATGTCCCAACCATTTTTTATGTTTAACGGTTCATTTCTTTACTTGATTCTTATGATTTTTGGTTTGGTTTGTTTGCCACTTGCCCTGCTAGGACATGGTATAAATATCACCTGAGCAGATGAAAGAACTACATTTGTAGCCTTGCCAATATCCTGCCTTTGGGGGCCCACTCACTGGGGGGTCTCAGAGGCAGACATACTGGAGTTCACAGGCAGATCTGCAGCACAGACACTCTCCCCAGTGGCACCGGCACCTCCTGGATCTCTAGCAGTTTGGCACGGAACAGGATGTGCTCTGCTGAGCTCCACACAGGATAAAGATGAAGCCTATCTGATCTCCAGGACAGCTTCTATCACAGTGGTTTTGGCTGAATCTGCAGCAGGGACTGTTTTGTGCAATAATTTTTTTTTGACATGCATCATTTTTACGCACGTGCCAATTTGTTTTGACGCAGGTGACAGTTTTTTTTGTCCATTTTGTGAAATGATCCACCTATGGTGAAACCAATTTTGCCCATCACTATCTACAGGAATTACCCAGCATTAGGACTCCATGCAAGGTCTACATGATGCTGGTCAGTCAATGTATTTGACTGGATCTTCCCCATAGATCTCATGACAAGTACACAGACATTGAGAGAAGTTATATGCAATGAGATATTTAAAATAGTATTCAGAAAGGGCCTTAAATTAGAAGGGGAAGGAGGAAAGATACATTTTAAACAAATAACAGAAAAATGATGTTGTTAAAGTTTATCAGAGGACTTTATAACTTTGCTTTGACAGTTTATGTAGTTTTTTTCCTATAGGTCTGTTACAAATTTTCTTCAACCTCCTGTTTTAAAAGAAGGAAAAAAAAGACAAAATCACTCATTCCTAATGAGCAGCATTTAAATATTTATATAGCACCAGCAAGTTACACAGCACTTTACAATAATTTAAAATGAACAGGGGTCTTACAATAATGTAACAAACAAGGATTACAGAGTAAAAGTAGGATGAAATTGTCCTATTCGCAAAAGCTTACTATCTAGGGCAGGGGTGGGCAAACTACGGCCCGCGGGCCACATCCGGCCCATTGGCCTTTTTAATCCGGCCCGCCGACTCCGGGTCCCTTTAAATAATTTCTGGGCCCTGATTGGTTGCGCTTCGTGCATGCTCGTACGCAGGGGGCGCAACCATAAAAAAGGATGCAGCGGGGAGCCGGGGAACAGACGCAGCGGAACGATGGAGGGAGCTGAAGGTCGGAGAGATGGAGGATGCTGGTGGGGGGGAGCTGGTGGGAGGGGAGCTGTTGGGAGGATGTTGGCCCGGCCTGGCCCGCCTGTGAGTAAATGTGGCCCCCGAGCCAAAAACTTTGCCCACCCCTGTTCTAGGGGATAGGCTACATTTGAAACATAAGGAATATGAAACACTTGGTAATTTATAATAAGTTGATGTCTGGTTAATCAAGATACACTGAATAAGTTTCCCTAAACAGATGGGTCTGCAGGGAACATTTGGGAGTTTGGAAGAAGGGGAGAGTCCAGTGGCTCAAGGCAGAAAGTTCCAAAGACAGACAGGAGTCTGAGAGACGTCTTGCAATTGGGAATGGGATAAAGTGTTGATAGAAGAAGAGAAGCAAATGTCAGAAGCAGAGAATGTGTGAAGAAGAGTATTTTGAGATCAGAGCTGAGATATAAGGAGAGGCCTCATTTTTAGAGGACATATATTTTTGCTTACAGTCAACACTCCTACAATGAGGATATTGCAATCCTGAATGTGTTTAAACTCATACGTATGCTTGGTGCAGTGAATGTGGCACGGTGAGTCTGACCCACTCAGCTCAGTACTGCAGGGAGTTACCCATAAAGCTGCTAGACAGAATATCACTCCCAGCTGATCAGATAAGAGACCTCTAGTGGAAACCCATGTAAAACATATCAATTCCATCAGCCCTGTTTATCAGACTACAGCTTTATATAATATGTTCTCTCAAGTTCAGCAAAGCTCTTTTGACTGGGTGGATGTATTTATGTGTCTTAATGCCCACTGATATTTCTTTTTTAATTTCCTAAATGTGCAGTATCCCCTTGTCAATAGTGATGAGCGAATCTGTTCCGTTTCGCTTCGCTGAAAAATTTGCGAATCTTTCAAAAGATCTGCGAAACGGCGAAAAATTCGCAAAACGGCGAAAATGTCACGCAAAAAAAAAAAATTGTCGTGCGTGGCTATTGTTTCGTCGCACGCGGCTATTATTTTGTTGCACGGCTATTGTTTCGTCGCCCACGACTATTGTTTTGTCGCACGGCTATTGTTTCGTCGCCCGTGGCTATTATTTCGTCGCCCGTGGCTATTATTTTGTCGCCCGCGACTATTCTTTTTTGACGCCGGCGACAATTTTTGGACGTGCGGGCGAATTTTTCCACGGCTAAATTTTTCAACCGTTTCGCGAAACAATCCGCCAATGGCGAAACGCGGGAATTTGCCGCGAATCCATGCCTGGCGAAACTTTTCGCCCATCACTACTTGTCAACTCTCCCTACTAAAGGGTCAATACCACCTTGTTCAACATAAGTGGAATGAACAGGGCTTGTACTGAACATACTTTTTTCTATTATTGTCGATATTGTATTAGTGTTGATTATTAAATTGGGAAATAATTATGTTTTTTGTGATTTTTTTTTAGCTAAACCAACCAATCAGGGAAAGTGAAGTTACTCCATGTTTGGTCCTTGCAATGTAGGTACTTAGAATCCCATCATAAAACCATTTCAATAAACTTTTTATTTCTAAATCATTATGTAGGGGAATTTGTCCACTTGGAATCTAACTATGTTCAGTAGCAATTGTTTCCCTGTTTAGCTTAAACTATAACAAAACCAAAATTTTCTGGATTAAAATAGGCAAAAAGTATGTTGAGTACCAGTCCTATTTATTGCACTCATGTTACCCAAGGGAATATACTGTCCTTTGAAATTTCCAATCTAATACAGTTTGAATTTTCTAGAATTATAATAATAGTTTTAAATATGTACATTCTGCAGCGGCATTTAAGTGATATGAAGATATCATAATTTTGGTCGACACGAGCTCAAAATGATCCATCATCCAAGACAAAATCAAATTGCTCTGAATGGATCTTGATCTAGATAAATGGGTTTTGCTAAAATTGGTTTAGGATCTCACAACCCAAAGACCACATCAAGGTATGTGTGCAGTCATATTCTACTAATAGTTGGCTCCAAAGTAGCAGGATACCCTTCAAGCTCTGGTAGCAAATTGTAGTGCTAGGAATGACCCAGAAGTGATAGTTTCACAAACCCAAAATGTGAAAATGTATCCAGTAATGTAGAAAAAAGAGTGAATTGGGGCAGCTTTTAATTTTCATGTAGTTGTGTTTCAGCTGGTTGGTAATTGCTTGTATGTTCTTCATGTCCTTAAATGTGACTTTCCCTTTAAAAAAGGGTTTTCATTAATCCTCATTCCATTAAGGTCCAAAGTAAATCGTTTTATACACCTTATTCTTATTCTTGCCTTCTGACATACAGAGATGATTCTGCCTTCAAATATCTTCGAGTGCCTTATCTCCTGGCTATCTGGAAGGGTGGATGTTCTCCAGAAAATGATCAGTTCCCCTCATAATGAAATATGTTGTGTTTTGCATAATTATCAAACTTCCATTAACAATTTCCATGGTATAATTCAGTGTGTCCATTAAATGCTCAGCTAAAAGTGAAGACCATTGAGTTTTTATCAAGAACATTAATTAGTTTAATTAATTGTTGTAGGAATGAAACAGAAAATGTTCCAGAAATAATGTTTACATTGGCTAAAGACTGCTGAATGATTCTTTTCCATTCTTCATAGTAATTAATATTAATTTAGGTCAATATAAGAATCTGAATGCAACACATATCCCAAATTCGGAGAGATATTTTTTAGAAGGTAATGTTTTTAGTGTCATCTTCAGTTCTAATTATCCCAACACAGGTCCAGACAAAATATTTTAGAAACTTGGCCAAAGCATAAAACTGGGCGTCACTGTGTAACAGCCGGAAGAAGTAGGAGAAGGAGACTCTGAGCATTGGGTCAGTAGCGCCATAACTGATCTGTCAGTGTAGCGAGAAGGTTTAATGTTGGAAAGAATTTTACTGGAAACTGCAGTATAATAAAGTGTTTCCTTGGAATATTTTGATTTCTAGTTAAGAATATAAAGAAAACAAAAGTCAGAGGCTTCTACAAAAAGAAAACAGAAATGACCCACCAAATAAATCTTAAGAAGTACATTCAAACCTATGTGCTTCATCTAGTAATGACCTCCTATCGGCTAAAGCCAAAAACTACTTCTCACTTCTAATACTTCTTGATTTCTCAGCTGCTTTTGACACTGTGGATCACCCTCTCCTTGGCCTTTGTGACACTGCTTTGTCCTGGTTTTCATCTTACCTCACAAATCTTTTTTTCAGTGTCTCCTACAATGGAGAATCATCTCCCTTACCACTTTCTCTTGGGGTTCCTCAAGGCTTTGTTCTGGACCCCTTATTATTTTCTCTCTACACTTCCTCCCTTGGCAAGCCTACTAACCTCTATGCTGAAGATACCCAGATATATCTATCCTCTCCCAATCTCAACCCAGAGCTCTTAACTTGCATCTCTTCCTGTCTGTCTATCTCTTTTGGATGTCCCAATTCTACCGTTAAAGGGACAGTAAACCAAACATAAAGCTGCCCCACTGCGCCCCCTATTTCTCTATAGAAATTGATGAGAAACATAATTACACATGGAAACCAACTCACCAATGAGAATTCTACTGACTGAAAGCTAAATTAAATATGCAAGAGAAGTGACCAATGAGAATGCTGATTCCCAGCACTGTGTCAGGCCCCTTGCTGGTACCTTACATATAGAGATAATGATGGCATTTTCCCGTCATTATATGGCACAGGAATCAGACATGGGGATAAAGGGACAGACTTGTTCAGTGCTGGGAAACTGTGCTTATTGCTCCCAACTCCAATTGCAGGAACAGAGAACAGGGAGCCGGATTTACTCACATCAGCTGGGATTCTCATTGGAGGATTCTTTTGCATATATATGCAGCCGCTGGCCCTGGGGATTTGGGGGAGGGTTTTATTATGCAATATTGCTTTAAGAATACAACCCTGATGTTGCTGGACTACAGCTCCCAGCATGCCTCACCCTTCATTATGTTACATTATTCTGACATGTTATAAATTCAAATTAAACTTGATAATTGTTGTAGTTATAAAATTTGACATTAATGTTTGAATTGTTTGTATGAAAAATTTGAGTTTACATTCAAAAATCCCGAATTGTTAGAGCCAAAATTATCGATAAAACTCCAAAAATTTGTGTTTGAACTGACCTTCATTTCCATGAATCCTCTTTATTTTTACCAAACAGGAATTGCTCCAGCAGCCATTTTACATAGTTACATAGGGTTGAAAAAAGACCTGTGTCCATCAAGTTCAACCCATCCAAGTAAACCCAGCACACCTAACCCACACCTACCAATCTATACTCACATACATAAACTATAAATACAACCACTAGTACTAACTGTAGATATTAGTATCACAATAGCCTTGGATATTCTGATTGATCAAGAACTCATCCAGGCCCCTCTTAAAGGCATTAACAGAATCTGCCATTACCACATCACTAGGAAGGGCATTCCATAACCTCACTGCCCTCACCGTGAAAAACCACCTACGCTGCTTCAAATGGAAGCTCCTTTCCTCTAATCTAAAGGGGTGACCTCTGGTGCGTTGATTGTTTTTATGGGAAAAAAGAACATCCCCCAACTGCCTATAATCCCCTCTAATGTACTTGTACAGAGTAATCATGTCCCCTCGCAAGCGCCTCTTTTCCAGAGAAAACAACCCCAACCTCGACAGTCTAACCTCATAGTTTAAATCTTCCATCCCCTTAACCAGTTTAGTTGCACGTCTCTGCACTCTCTCCAGCTCATTAATATCCTTCTTAAGGACTGGAGCCCAAAACTGCACTGCATACTCAAGGTGAGGCCTTACCAGGGACCTATAAAGGGGCAAAATTATGTTCTCATCCCTTGAGTCAATGCCCTTTTTTATACAAGACAGCACTTTATTTGCTTTAGTAGCCACAGAATGACACTGCCTGGAATTAGACAACTTGTTATCAACAAAAACCCCTAGATCCTTCTCCATTAAGGAAACCCCCAACACACTACCATTCAGTAGATAGTTTGCGTTTATATTATTTCTACCAAAGTGCATAACTTTGCACTTATCAACATTGAACCTCATTTTCCAGTTTGCTGCCCAGTTATCTAATTTTGTCAAATCGCTCTGCAAAGCGGCAGCATCCTGCATGGAACTTATAGTTTTGCACAATTTAGTGTCATCAGCAAAAATAGAAACAATACTGTCTATGCCCACCTCCAGGTCATTAATAAACAAGTTAAACAGCAAAGGCCCAAGGACTGACCCCTGCGGTACTCCACTAACCACACTGGTCCAATTAGAAAATGTTCCATTTACAACCACTCTTTGTACTCTATCCTTCAGCCAGTTCTCTATCCAATTACAAATATTATGTTCTAGGCCAATATTCCTTAATTTGATCATTAACCTTCTGTGAGGTACTGTATCAAACGCTTTAGCAAAGTCCAAGTAGATGACATCAACTGCCATTCCAGCATCAAGGTTCCTACTCACCTCCTCATAAAAGGCAACTAAATTAGTCTGGCAAGATCTGTTACGCATAAAACCATGCTGGCACAAACTAATAGTATTGTGAACTGCAATGTATTCAAGTACCCTATCCCTTATTACCCCTTCCAAAAGTTTTCCTACTACTGATGTCAGACTAACAGGCCTATAGTTTTCAGGCTGAGAACGGGATCCCTTTTTAAATAACGGCACCACATTAGCAATCCGCCAGTCTCTTGGCACCATGCCAGACCTCAATGAATCCTGAAAAATTAAGTGAAGAGGTTTGGCAATCACAGCGCTCAGCTCATTTAATACCCTGGGATGAATCCCATCCGGCCCTGGACCTTTGTTTACCTTTACATGTTCAAGTCTCTTTTGAATTTCCTCCCGAGTGACCCATGCGTCAGTAGCTAAATTACTAGAACTGGGCATATTACAAGGGAAGCCTTCATTATCTGGCTCCTCAGATGTATAGACAGATGAAAAATAAGAGTTCAAAATTTCAGCTTTTTCCCCGTTTTCATCAACCAACGTACCCCCCCGTGATAATAAAGTTCCCACCCCTTCTTGCTTCATTTTTTTACTATTCACATAATTAAAAAATAATTTTGGATTCTTTTTACTCCTAGCAGCAATATCCCTTTCCATCTCTATTTTAGCTTGCCTGATAGCTTTTTTGCATGCTTTATTTGCTTCCTTGTACCTGATGAAAGTTTCTGCTGTCCCAGCTAACTTGAATGCCCTAAAAGCACGTTTTTTCTTACCAACCTCGACAATAACACTTTTATTCAGCCATAAAGGTTTTGCTTTGCGATGCCTCTCCTTGCTTACTAGGGGGATATACTGTTGCGTATACCTACAAAGCAATGTTTTAAAGATGTTCCATTTTCCTTCTGTGTCTAACCCCATGAAAAGCCTTTTAGGATCAGCGCTGTGCAATATGTTGGCGCTTTATAAATAAATGTTAATAATAATAATAGGAGCATTAGCACTCATTCTTGGAAAGCAATAATGTATTTAAGTTTCACTTGAAACTGGGTGAAACCAAAAACAAAAAGGGGTTCATCTCTCATTGAAACTGGGTGAAACAGAAAACAATGAGGGGATAAACTTTCCTTTGAAAATGTGCCAAGGACAGGCTGCCACTGACTATTCTATTCCTCTACTATTCAAAGCCTCCATAGCACTCTATTGTACTCGACAGATCAAACTTGCCAAATTTTTTTTGTGACAAAAAATGTTAAAGGAGAACTAAAGTCTAAAATAGAATATAATTAGAAATGCTGTATTTTGTATACTGAACATAAACATAAACATTCTGAACTTACTGCACAAGCCCAGAGGCTGAGAAGCCTAATTAAAGTAAAGATTTTAGGCTTTCAAAGTTTTTCACAAGGAGCTGCCATGTTGTTACTTTGTTAGACCATCTTTTTGAAACAAAAGGCTTGCACATGCTCAGTGAGCTCTGGGCTGCTGTCAGGAGGCGGAGCTTAGGGATTGTAGTAAATTATCAAAACAAACAACACAAGTCACATAACATCTGCCATAGAAGCTGATACAGCAAAGCTGATTAATAATTAGAATCATAATATGCAGACTGCACTGGTTCCTGTGTTGCCCTGTAATGTAATGTGGGGTTTAGAGTTTTTGCATTGTTTAATGAAACATTTCCCAGCTCTCCAGAGCCAGTGGCTGCATTAATATGCAAAAGAATCCTCCAATGAGAATCCCAGCTGATGTGAGTAAATCCGGCTCCCTGTTCTCTGTTCCTGCAATTGGAGTTGGGAGCAATAAGCACAGTTTCCCAGCACTGAACAAGTCTGTCCCTTTATCCCCATGTCTGATTCCTGTGCCATATAATGACGGGAAAATTATATAATTACCTTTGTATATAAGATAATAGTTAAATGGCTGACACATAGTGGTGGGAATCTAATTAGAATTTTCATTGGTCAATTCTATTACATCCATAATTTATTCTTCAACCTCTATAGAGAACTAGGGGGATCTAAAAATGAATCCTGGAGGGATTCCCATAAATGATACTGGCCAAATGATCCCATTGGCACAGAGACACAGGTGCATCATGGGTACAGGTACATATAAACTAGTGCTGCCCTATTATACACATTGGGTTACAGCATATCATATACATAATTCCCTCAATCTAGAAGATAACCATTACATTTTCGAAACTAAATAAGCTTCTGGATCCTATAATTCTACAAACAACTTACTTTGCCATTTATGTTAAAGGGCATGTAAACCCCACACACACAAATGTAATCAGTGAATAGCCTCTTTGAAATCTTTCAATACCTGCCACACTGGTTGTCCAGAGGTTAATAGTAAGGCTGCAGCATTCCCCATAATCACTTAGATTTGCTTCTCCTCCTGTAACCCACTTGCCCCCCTCCCTCAGGAATTTGCTTTGACTTCTGGCTGTGGGCATGCTCAGTTGTTCTAAGCTCAGATTACTAAATACGCCCCCAGTCTAGCAGCCAGTGAAGAGATGGCATTGGTGGTTCCCATAGAAACTCAGCTCTAGCTGTCTGCTTCAATTTTTTTCTCCTAACTTTCTCTCTTGAGCTCAGCTCCAACAAAGCAGAACGTTTATCTGCCTGTGTAAGCCTGCATTCTTGAAGAAATGTATGCTGAATAGGGGTCTGTGTGTGTGTATGCTGTTTGCAGATTTAAATGTATCTGATTATGTATCACAGGAAAAATGGCCACCTGGTGAAAGCTGCTATTTGCTTTAGGAAAATGTGACAGTGCTGGCAAACAGAGGGGATATATGAAGTACAAATAATGCCATTTGGGTGGGGGAGACGTGCCCAACTGCAGGCCCGGATTTGAGGCGAGGCCACAAAGGCCCGGGCCTAGGGCGGCAAACATTTAGGGGCGGCATGCTGCCCCGCTGCACAGAAGTTCTGCTCCCATACGGAGCTCTCCCCGCTGCTCCATATGTGTTCATATCGGCGCACGCAAAAATGCGCATGCGTGCGCTGGGGGGGTGTGAGTTCCGCATGCATGCTCTGGGCGAGTTGCAAACGCGCATGCGCGGGGGGCAGCTGAGCGGGGTGGCCTCGGGGCGCTCGATTTTAAATCCGGCGCTGCCCAACTGATTTACATTGTAGGCAAATGTAGGCTTTACATGTCCTTTAAAGGAACAGTAACATAAAAATATACAAGTGTATCAAAGTAATTACAATATAATGTCCTGTTGTCCTGCACCGGTGCAACTTGTGTGTTGGCATCTGAAAGACCACGATAGTTTATATAAATAAGCTGCTGTGTAGCCCTGGGGGCAGCCATTCAAAGGACAAAAGGCACAGGCACAAACAGTAGCAGATAAAACCACATTATATTCTACAGAGCTTTTCTATTATCTGCAGTTTAATCTGTGGCTTTTCTTCTTTTTTCCAGTTTGAATGGCTGCCCCATGGATAGCCAAAAGCTTATTTATATAAACTATAGTAGCAGTATATTATTATTATTATTATTATTTCTATGAAGATTTTCATTCATCCAGGTCATGGTATATCTATTATAAATAAATTTGAAGCAACTGGACTTGTTTGGTAATCATTGAAGACGTTTCACTACTCATCCGAGCAGCTTTTTCAGTTCAACTGACTGGTATGGGAAGTCCCCAGCATATATACTCTTCCACTAATCCAATCACAATGGCACTTTGTAACTCTTCCATTAATCCAATCACAATGGCACTGTGTAACTCTTCCACTAATCCAATCACAATGGCCCTTTGTAACTCTTCCACTAATCCAATCACAATGGCACTTTGTAACTCTTCCACTAATCCAATCACAATGGCACTGTGTAACTCTTCCACTAATCCAATAATAAATAATGTTATTATTGTATTATTATTGTATTATTATTATTATTATTATTATTATTATTATTATTATTATTATTATTATTATTATTATTATTATTATTATTATTATTATTATCATCAATTATTTTAACCCTTTAAGTGCCAGCCGAATTCGTCATTTCGGTTCCCCCCAGTGCCAGACGTTTTTTAAGCATTTTGTACTCATTCACTTTAACAATGTTTTTTGGTAGGAAAACCTCCATGAAACTAGGGAAATTATATATCGTTTTTTTCGTCACTAATTGGGCTTCGACATACATACCAAATTTTATAACTTTTCTGGAGATATGATGTGTATTTTGGGTGAAATATGTAAAAAAAAATAAAATTATGAAAAATTTCTGTATATTTTGAGTTTTTTTTCCATAGAAAAGTTAATTTTACACACTTTTTTTTGTTGTTTGTAAAAGCCCTGATACTCCCAAGTCCAACGATACCAAATATGTGGTGGTACCCCACAGTTCCTGTCCAGAAGTAACCCCCAAACTAAAGCAATACTTAGTACAATATCACACCAGAACAAAGCGGAAAAGCACTTGTAACAGTTGATGCAGCATAACTTACATGTAAATCTAAAATATCCCCTCATGTTCGGTATCTTTAGAAACTACAGACCTTCAGGTTTCTAGGTGCAATGTAGTTTTCTCTCAAAAGCCAAATACTTTTTGTCAGTGCATTGTGCAATTTGGAGCTTTTTTTGACATTTTTTTTTTTCTAAAACGTAAACTTGGACGCATGATCAAATGTGGATTTGACAAAAAAAAATCTCATAAAAATTTTCTAACAAAGGCAAATTTGAAAGACAAACTTCTCCTGAATAAAATGATGCCCCATATGTATGGGTGCACATAAAGACATGGGCACCAAACACTCCAAAGCAGGGGCAATGCATAAAGGCAATTACAGCGAAAAATGTGGGGGCTGCGCTCTATGTGCACTACCTGCAGTTTTTCAGTGTTACCCCCCCCTACCTGTGAAATAACCCCCACAAACTATATATTTCTGAAAAGTGCACACCTTCAGCTATTCAGAGACACCACTCTTCTCTTTCTACATGGAAAATTGTGGCTGCAGTCCCTTGCAGAAGTCAGCGCTTTGGTCAGAAATCAAGGAAAAAAACAGATACAAACCTAGATTTCTCCCCAAAATCTCCATGGCAACTACCAAAAACTTACTAAACATCAATCTGCAAGTTCCCCTGAATAAAACGATACCCCATATGTATGGGTGCACATAAAGACGTGGCCACCAAATGCCCCCAAACAGGGGCAATGCATAAGGGCAATTTCAGTTGAAATTTTGGGGGCTGCGCTCTATGTGCACTACCTGCAGTTTTTCAGTGTTAACCCCCCCTACCTTTGAGATAACCCCCACAATCTATATATTTACGAAAAGTGCACACCTTCAGCTATTCAGAGACACCACTCTTCTCTTTCTATATGGAAAATTGTGGCCGCAGTCCCTTGCAGAAGTCAGCGCTTTGGTCAGAAATCAAGGAAAAACCAGATACAAACCTAGATTTCTCCCCAAAATCCCCATGGCAACTACCAAAATCTTACTAACCATCAATCTGCAAGTTCCCCTGAATAAAACGATACCCCATATGTATGGGTGCACATAAAGACGTGGCCACCAAATGCCCCAAAACAGGGGCAATGTATAAGGGCAATTTCAGTTGAAATTTTGGGGGCTGCGCTCTATGTGCACTACCTGCAGTTTATCAGTGTTAACCCCCCCTACCTGTGAAATAACCCCCAAAATCTATATATTTACGAAAAGTGCACACCTTCAGCTATTCAGAGACGCCACTCTTCTCTTTCTACATGGAAAATTGTGGCCGCAGTCCCTTGCAGAAGTCAGCGCTTTGGTCAGAAATCAAGGAAAAACCAGATACAAACCTAGATTTCTCCCCAAAATCTCCATGGCAACTACCAAAATCTTACTAACAATCAATCTGCAAGTTCCCCTGAATAAAACGATACCCCATATGTATGGGTGCACATAAAGACGTAGCCACCAAATGCCCCAAAACAGGGGCAATGCATAAGGGCAATTTCAGTTGAAATTTTGGGGGCTGCGCTCTGTGCACTACCTGCAGTTTTTCAGTGTTAACCCCCCCTACCTGTGAAATAACCCCCAAAATCTATATATTTACGAAAAGTGCACACCTTCAGCTATTCAGAGACACCACTCTCCTCTTTCTACATGGAAAATTGTGGCTGCAGTCCCTTGCAGAAGTCAGCGCTTTGGTCAGAAATCAAGGAAAAACCAGATACAAACCTAGATTTTGGTCAGAAATCAAGGAAAAACCAGATAAAAAACCTAGATTTCTCCCCAAAATCCCCATGGCAACTACCAAAATCTTACTAACCATCAATCTGCAAGTTCCCCTGAATAAAACGATACCCCATATGTATGGGTGCACATAAAGACGTGGCCACCAAATGCCCCAAAACAGGGGCAATGCATAAGGGGGGGCTGTGCTCTATGTGCTCTACCTGCAGTTTTTCAGTGTTAACCCCCCTACCTGTGAGATAACCCCCACAATCTATATATTTACGAAAAGTGCACACCTTCAGCTATTCAGAGACACCACTCTCCTCTTTCTACATGGAAAATTGTGGCCGCAGTCCCTTGCAGAAGTCAGCACTTTGGTCAGAAATCAAGGAAAAACCAGATACAAACCTAGATTTCTCCCCAAAATCCCCATGGCAACTACCAAAATCTTACTAACCATCAATCTGCAAGTTCCCCTGAATAAAACGATACCCCATATGTATGGGTGCACATAAAGACGTAGCCACCAAATGCCCCAAAACAGGGGCAATGCATAAGGGCAATTTCAGTTGAAATTTTGGGGGCTGCGCTCTGTGCACTACCTGCAGTTTTTCAGTGTTAACCCCCCCTACCTGTGAAATAACCCCCAAAATCTATATATTTACGAAAAGTGCACACCTTCAGCTATTCAGAGACACCACTCTTCTCTTTCTACATGGAAAATTGTGGCCGCAGTCCCTTGCAGAAGTCAGCGCTTTGGTCAGAAATCAAAGAAAAACCAGATACAAACCTAGATTTTGGTCAGAAATCAAGGAAAAACCAGATAAAAAACCTAGATTTCTCCCCAAAATCTCCATGGCAACTACCAAAAACTTACTAAACCTCAATTTGCAAGTTCCCCTGAATAAAACGATACCCCATATGTATGGGTGCACATAAAGACGTGGCCACCAAATGCCCCAAAACAGGGGCAATGCATAAGGGCAATTTCAGTTGAAATTTTGGGGGCTGCGCTCTATGTGCACTACCTGCAGTTTTTCAGTGTTAACCCCCCTACCTGTGAGATAACCCCCACAATCTATATATTTACGAAAAGTGCACACCTTCAGCTATTCAGAGACACCACTCTTCTCTTTCTACATGAAAAATTGTGGCCCCAGTCCCTTGCAGAAGTCAGCGCTTTGGTCAGAAATCAAGGAAAAACCAGATACAAACCTAGATTTCTCCCCAAAATCTCCATGGCAACTACCAAAAACTTACTAACCATCAATCTGCAAGTTCCCCTGAATAAAACGATACCCCATATGTATGGGTGCACATAAAGACGTAGCCACCAAATGCCCCAAAACAGGGGCAATGCATAAGGGCAATTTTAGTTGAAATTTTGGGGGCTGCGCTCTATGTGCACTACCTGCAGTTTTTCAGTTTTAACCCCCCCTACCTGTGGAATAACCCCCACAATCTATATATTTACGAAAAGTGCACACCTTCAGCTATTCAGAGACACCACTCTTCTCTTTCTACATGGAAAATTGTGGCTGCAGTCCCTTGCAGAAGTCAGCGCTTTGGTCAGAAATCAAGGAAAAACCAGATACAAACCTAGATTTTGGTCAGAAATCAAGGAAAAACCAGATAAAAAACCTAGATTTCTCCCCAAAATCTCCATGGCAACTACCAAAAACTTACTAAACATCAATCTGCAAGTTCCCCTGAATAAAACGATACCCCATATGTATGGGTGCACATAAAGACGTGGCCACCAAATGCCCCCAAACAGGGGCAATACATAAGGGGGGGCTGTGCTCTATGTGCTCTACCTGCAGTTATATAGTCTAAACACCCCCATACCTGTGAAATAACCCCCGCAAACTATATATTTCCAAAAAGTGCACACCTTCAGCTATTCAGAGACACCACTCTTCTCTTTCTACATGAAAAATTGTGGCCCCAGTCCCTTGCAGAAGTCAGCGCTTTGGTCAGAAATCAAGGAAAAACCAGATACAAACCTAGATTCTCCCCAAAATCTCCATGGCAACTACCAAAAACTTACTAAACATCAATCTGCAAGTTCCCCTGAATAAAACGATACCCCATATGTATGGGTGCACATAAAGACGTAGCCACCAAATGCCCCAAAACAGGGGCAATGCATAAGGGGGGGCTGTGCTCTATGTGCTCTACCTGCAGTTATATAGTCTAAACACCCCCATACCTGTGAAATAACCTCCGCAAACTATATATTTCCAAAAAGTGCACACCTTCAGCTATTCAGAGACACCACTCTTCTCTTTCTACATGAAAAATTGTGGCCCCAGTCCCTTGCAGAAGTCAGCGCTTTGGTCAGAAATCAAGGAAAAACCAGATACAAACCTAGATTTCTCCCCAAAATCTCCATGGCAACTACCAAAAACTTACTAAACATCAATCTGCAAGTTCCCCTGAATAAAACGATACCCCATATGTATGGGTGCACATAAAGACGTGGCCACCAAATGCCCCCAAACAGGGGCAATGCATAAGGGGGGGCTGTGCTCTATGTGCTCTACCTGCAGTTATATAGTCTAAACACCCCCATACCTGTGAAATAACCTCCGCAAACTATATATTTCCAAAAAGTGCACACCTTCAGCTTTTCAGAGACACCACTCTTCTCTTTCTACATGAAAAATTGTGGCCCCAGTCCCTTGCAGAAGTCAGCGCTTTGGTCAGAAATCAAGGAAAAACCAGATACAAACCTAGATTTCTCCCCAAATTCTCCATGGCAACTACCAAAAACTTACTAACCATCAATCTGGAAGTTCCCCTGAATAAAATGATACCCCATATGTATGGGTGCACATAAAGACGTGGCCACCAAATGCCCCAAAACAGGGGCAATGCATAAGGGCAATTTCAGTTGAAATTTTGGGGGCTGCGCTCTATGTGCACTACCTGCAGTTTTTCAGTGTTAACCCCCCCTACCTGTGGAATAACCCCCACAATCTATATATTTACGAAAAGTGCACACCTTCAGCTATTCAGAGACACCACTCTTCTCTTTCTACATGGAAAATTGTGGCCGCAGTCCCTTGCAGAAGTCAGCGCTTTGGTCAGAAATCAAGGAAAAACCAGATACAAACCTAGATTTCTCTCCAAAATTTCCATGGCAACTACCAAAAACTTACTAAACATCAATCTGCAAGTTACCCTGAATAAAACGATACCTATGTCTGGTTGCACATAAGTACATGGCCGCCAAACCTGAAAATGCATAATATTGGGGCTGCACTCTATGCACCCCTTTTTTTTTGCCTGCACCAGAATGAATGGAATACGCTCGGGTGCAGGCACATGTAGCCGATATACGCATGAAAACGCGTGAGAATGCAAAGTCTCGCGTTTTCATGCGTATATCGGCTACATGTGCCTGCACCCGAGCGTATTCCATTCATTCGGGTGCAGGCACAAGTAGCAGGCGTAGGGCTGAATTTTCGGCAAGCGTTTTTCCACTTGCTGAAAAAATCAGCCCTACGCCATGTGTGGCATCAGCCTAACCCTTGGCAATAGAAACTACCAGAACAATCTTAGCACCTCTGGACCTTTCTAGAACAACTGAAATCAAATGAAGATAAAATGGAATAAAACCACTAAAAGCAATCAAAGAACAATAATTACAATGAAATCGGTGGTCAGAGCCCTGGATCCACCAATGTCACTGCAAAAGCAACCTTTTTGGGGCACTAAACACACAATAAAGAACAATGCAAAGATAAAACACCATAAAATCAGTAAAATCCAATAAAACCACCTAAACCAACAGAAGAACAATAATTGCAATGAAATTGGTGGTCAGAGCCCTGGATCCACCAACGTCACTGCAAATTCAGCACCCAATAGCTATAAAAAAAGTTACAATACAATACAATAATAAAAAAACAGAAATCAATTATGAAAATGCCAAAAAAACACTAAAATGCAACCAAATAAATCAGATAATTATAGAGCAAGATCAGAAATAAAGTTTTAGTAAAAAAAAAAGACTGCCAAAGAAAGCAAAGAAAGAAAGAAAAGAAAAGAAAGAAAGAAAGAAAAAAAAGTGTAAGTGTAAGTGTCTGTGTGTGCTTGGGAAAGTTGTAAATAAGTGTGTATGTGTACAAAAGTGTAATAATGACAAAGATAGAAGAAAAAATGCAAAAAAAAAACAAAAAAAAATTTTTTAGACAGTTGAGATAGAAATAAGCAAAATAAACAGTGGTAGAGAGTTGTAGTTCAGCTTACCCAAGGCAGGCAGACGATCAGGGGCGATCAGGGGCGATCAATCCAGCAGGAAGGCAGCAGGGGAGCTCCATCTTGTCCAAAGTGCGCAGCAGGAGTGAGGGAGCCGACAGTAGGCGGCGATATTTAAAGGGACAGCAGTGGACACGTCATCAACGCGTGTCCACTGCTGTCATTGGCTGGCGACGCGATCGGTGCGGCTGGGGGACCCGGATCGGTGAGTATGTCTATGTTTGCTCATTGCCTAGGGGGATCTGAGGGGTTTACAAGCGCTGCGCTGCTTTAAAAGCGAGCGCAGCGCTTGTAAACCCGACAGTGCCATTGGACATAGATTCTACGTCCCATGGCACTTTGGTCCTTTAGTGCCTTGGGACGTAGAATCTACGTTCCATGGCACTTAAAGGGTTAAACCTCTTTCTTTTACTCCGTTTAAGCTGATCATTATATGACAACCATCAAAATGGTTTGCTGAGCAGACTGGGGGTGCCGAGCAGACTGGGGGTGCCATACAGACTGGGGGTGCCATACAGCCTGGGGGTGCCATACACAGCCTATTTATAATAGTGAGACACAAACTCTGAGCTCAGTGTCGGTCACTTTGCATATGCAAATCAGCATGCCTGGGAAGGGGCTGATTCACTAAAGGTTGATAGTGTTTTGCGTTAAAGGACAACTAAAGCCTAAAAAAGAATATGGCTAGAAATGTTCAGCTATGTGTTTGAGCCCCTGTACCAGCCCAACATCCCCAAAGCTCTATAGAAATAAAGCCCCATGCCCCTGAAGATGCCCACAGTAGCTCTCCATCGTTTGCCCAACTACTGCACATGCTCAGTCTGCTCTTGGCTGATGTCACTGAGCTTAGGGATCCACTCACAATATTCTTCTTTCCCCTGCCTGCTTGGTCTGGTCACTATTAAACATGCATACTAGCCAACCAATCACAGTCCTGTCTGGCTGCTCTCTAAAAAACTGAAGTCCTGCTCTGGCACTTTGAGCTTGGGGCGAGACTTTAGCTGAATCCTTAGTGGGGCTTCTCTTTCCCCCTTGTAATGATCCCAAATACTGAGCTGTGTAACAAATATAAGTTACAAAGGTTGGAAACAGAGGCAGAAGCTGTGACAAAAGTTCCAGTCACTTTGCTGTTACAAACAGCCCCTCTGGGAATAAACTGCCCCATTGTAAAGGTTTCTCTGTATGTAACACAGTGACTGTATATGCCCCTTACACTCCCCCCCAGGGCTAAGGTACAGAATATTACTAGCTTTAGCACTGGGGCTTGCTTTTGCTTTTGCTTTTGCTTTTGCTTTTGCTTTTGCTTTTGCTTTTGCTTTTGCTTTTGCTTTTGCTTTTGCTTTTGCTTTTGCTTTTGCTTTTGCTTTTGCTTTTGCTTTTGCTTTTGCTTTTGCTTTTGCTTTTGCTTTTGCTTTTGCATACAACCTCACAACAGACCAATAACTTCTCACAAAGTGTTTATGAAGCAGTTGCATGGGGGTGTGTGTGCATTACACACGGGGAGAGGCCAAACTGTGCCAGTAGGTGTATAGGCAGAACAACATGTACAGGGGAACCTCTGCACAAACACTATGTTCCTTCCCAGGCATGCTGATTTGCAAAGTGACTGACACTGAGCTCAGAGTTTGTGTCTCACTATTATAAACAGGCTGTGTATGGCACCCCCAGTCTGTATGGCACCCCCAGGCTGCTCATCTGCCCTTTGCTTTGGTCAGTGTAATGTGAGTGTTAGAGAAAGTCATTTGTAGAAGGATAGAATTCAGAATGTGTTTATATTAGAAAAAGCCCCAATTATCTCCTGAGCTGATATTTTGGGGGATGGGGATATGGGAATATTTGGGAGTCTGTTATAAACAAGTTATGTCTAAATACTGAGCTAAAGCTTGTTTGTATTGATATCCTGTAATACAATGTGTATAATAGGGCAGCACTAGTTTATATGTACCTGTACCCATGATGCACCTGTGTCTCTGTGCCAATGGGATCATTCTTTGGTTCCACCTAGTTCTCTATAGAAGTTCAAGAAAAACTTATATACACATGAGTATTGACCAATGAGAATGCTAATTAGATTCCCAGCACTATATCAGCCATTTTGATATTATCTTACATATAGAGATAATGATGGCATTTTTCCCGTCATTATATGGCACAGGAATCAGACATGGGGATAAAGGGACAGACTTGTTCAGTGCTGGGAAACTGTGCTTATTGCTCCCAACTCCAATTGCAGGAACAGAGAACAGGGAGCCGGATTTACTCACATCAGCTGGGATTCTCATTGGAGGATTCTTTTGCATATTTATGCAGCCACTGGCTTTGTGCTGTTGTTCTGATGATTTACTATGTTCCCTAAGCTCCGCCTCCCAACAGCAGCCCAGAGCAAACTGAGCATGTGCAGGAGCCAGATCTTATAGAAGATGGTATAACAAAGTAACAAGATGGCGGCCCCCTGTGGACAACTTTGAAAGCATAAATCATTATTTAAATTAGGCTTCTCAACCTCTGGGCTTGTGCAGTAAGTTCATAATGTTTATGTTTATGTTCAGTATATAAAATACAGCATTTCTAATGATTTTCTATTTCAGGCTTTAGTTCTCCTTTAAGAAGATAATTGCAGTTTTTTCCAACCAACAAACATTCTGAATTCTATCCTTCTGCACACAACATTCTCTAACTTTTGCATTACACTGACAAAAACAAATGACAGCTGAGCAGCCTGGGGGGGCCATACAGACTGGGGGGTGCCATACAGCCTGGGGGTGCCATGCAGCCTGGGGGTGCCATACAGACTGGGGGTGCCATACACAGCCTGTTTATAATAGTGAGACACAAACTCTGAGCTCAGTGTCAGTCACTTTGCAAATCAGCATGCCTGGGAAGGAACATAGTGTTTGTGCAGAGGTTCCCCTGTACATGTTGTTCTGCCTATACACCTACTGGCACAGTTTGGCCACTCCCCGTGTGTAATGCACACACACCCCCATGCAACTGCTTCATATACACTGTGACAGAAGTTATTTGTCTGCTGTGTACTAAATTTTTAAAGTGAATAATGTTCTGTACCTTGAGGCTTGCCAGCCAGCAAGGCTATCTAAACTGTCTGGCAGTCAAGGCAAGGCAAGTCCCTGGCCAGCTCTCTCCCTATGCTAATGCAGAACAGCAGAAAGTAGAGGACGTTGAGGATTGCTAGCCAGCCAGGCTACCTAAACGGTGTGGCCTCAAGTGATTGCGTCTCGGCCTTTTGGCTCAGATCAAGTGCAGTGTCTGAGTCATAGGTGCCCAGAGACATCGCCCCTTGCCTTGTAGCATCGGCTATCAGACTTAAAGGACAACTAAAGCCTAAAAAAGAATATGGCTAGAAATGCTTAGCTATGTGTTTTGGGCCCCTGTACCAGCCCAACATCCCCAAAGCTCTATAGAAATAAAGCCCCATGCCCCTGAAGATGCCCACAGTAGCTCTCCATCTTTTGCCCAACTACTGCACATGCTCAGTCAGCTCTTGGCTGATGTCACTGAGCTTAGGGATCCACTCACAATATTCCTCTTTCCTTGCTTGCTCTAGTCACTGCCTGTTCCCTTTTAAACATGCATACTAGCCAACCAATCACAGTCCTGTCTTGCTGCTCCCTAAAAAACTCAAGTCCTGCTCTGGCACTTTGAGCTTGGGGCGAGACTTTAGCTGAATCCTTATTGTCTTACTTTTCTTTCCACCTTGTTAGAAAAGATGGGAACATTGACAGAACTTAGAGAAACTGAATTCAGCGAAATTATTTTAAACATAAAAATAGGTTGATTCTATCACTTACAAACCCCATATACCCCTCCCACATAGGGGACAAACATAACAAATAACACAACTTATTGTCCCCAAATCAAAGTCAATGGAGATTCCTGCACTGACTGGTTATTATATAGAGAACACAAGCTGTGGCTAAAGTTCCAGTCACTTTGCTTATACAGAACAGCCCCTCTGGGAATAAACTGCCCCATTGCAAAGGCTTTTTTTTTATAAGAAACATATTGATTTGCACAGCATATTATCATCTCCCCCATGCCCAATGTACAGAACATTATTGGCTTTAGTTGTGGGGATACAAACCAATAACTTCTCTCAAAGTGTTTATGAAGCAGTTGCATGGGGGTGTGTGTGCATTACACACGGGGAGAGGCCAAACTGTGCCAGTAGGTGTATAGGCAGAACAACATGTACAGGGGAACCTCTGCACAAACACTATGTTCCTTCCCAGGCATGCTGATTTGCAAAGTGACTGACACTGAGCTCAGAGTTTGTGTCTCACTATTATAAACAGGCTGTGTATGGAACCCCCAGGCTGTATGGCACCCCCAGTCTGTATGGCACCCCCAGTCTGTTCGGCAGACTCTCAAGTTGAAAAGGGCTCTTTTTGAGTCATAACTCTCAGCTTGACCTGATTTTCAATGTAAGTTATGTGTAGAAGCTTTTTTTTTTTTGCTTAGAAAGTACAGTAGTTTTCTTCTAGACTGAGGGAAGTATGTATATGATGTGCTATAACCCAATGTGTATAATAGGGCAGCACTAGTTTATATGTACCTGTACCCATGATGCACCTGTGCCTCTGTGCCAATGGGATAATTTGGCCAGTATTGTTTATGGGAATCCCCCTAGTACTCCCATAAACAATACTGTACTAGAAGAAAAAATTATAGGTGCAAGAGAAGTGACCAATGAGAATGCTGATTTCCAGCACTGTGTCAGGCCCCTTGCTGGTACCTTACATATAGAGATAATGATGGCATTTTCCCGTCATTATATGGCACAGGAATCAGACATGGGGATAAAGGGACAGACTTGTTCAGTGCTGGGAAACTGTGCTTATTGCTCCCAACTCCAATTGCAGGAACAGAGAACAAGGAGCCGGATTTACTCACTTCAGCTGGGATTCTCATTGGAGGATTCTTTTGCATATTTATGCAGCCACTGGCTTTGTGCTGTTGTTTTGATTATTTACTACGTTCCCTAAGCTCCGCCTCCCAACAGCAGCCCAGAGCAAACTGAGCATGTGCAGGAGCCAGATCTTATAGAAGATGGTATAACAAAGTAACAACATGGCAGCCCCCTGTGGACAACTTTGAAAGCATAAATCATTATTTTAATTAGGCTTCTCAATCCCTGGGCTTGTGCAGTAAGTTCATAATGTTTACATCTATGTTTAGTATACAAAATACAGCATTTCTAATTTTAGACTTTAGTTGTCCTTTAAGGCCATCTTCGAGAATGGTGTGTTTCCGCCAGCGGGATTTCGTTTGGGTACGGTAAACATTGACTGTTATTTCAGTGGTATGCCAGACTTTTGCAGGAGGTGCCGGCAGTACGGGCATATGGCAGATGGATGTACACTGTGTCAAGGCGGTGGTAAGGCTGGTCATGAAATAACAAACTGTTCTTCCCCGAAGAAGTGTAATTTTTGTTTACAGGAAGGCCACTTATATGCAAGATGTCCTCAAAGGAAAGTGGAACCTGTTGAAGTGTCATCAGATCTGGGTGAGTTACCTGTACCAGTTAATCTAACCCCTAGGTCTACTGGTGAGGAAGTCTTGGCTGGGGATGATCCGCAAGAAGGACCCGCAGTAAAACGCAAAAAGGAGAAAAAAGAGAAGAAAAAGAAAGAAGAAAATCCTGATGTAAGTTCTGGTAGGGAATCTACTAGTTCTACTGATGTGCAATCTTTTTTGAGAAACGTATTAAAGATCAACCAGAAGATTTTGTTAGGTTTAATATATTGAATTACATAAGAGATTTAAAGTAAATTTTATTTTCAAAAAATTACAAAGAAATATAATAAAGATAAAAAGGTTTCTTGTGATGCTGTAGAGTGTTTTGGTGGATTTATCTGCTGATTCACTTTATTACTGAGTTGAAACCCAAGCGCCTTTTGGTCTGGGGGTTGGAGATAAATGGGCTCACCCTAGCCAGGAAACAGAACTTCTGCACTGGGATCAGGGTACTTCCAACATCAATGATCCCATCAGCTGATGGAGTATAAGAAGGATTGTGAGAAAGAAGGTGATTATCATATTAATTATTTCATAAGCAATCTGACCCTGACACCAACAATGGGGGGAGATCATGGGGCTCAGTACGTCTGCAGGACTCACCCTAAGCTCAACATGCCAGAGCAAGACTTTTTTTTTTTTAGTGAGCAGGCACATGGGGCTTTATTTCTATAAAGCTTTGGTGACTTTGGGCTGGTGACTTATGCCCAAAACATACAGCCAAACATTTCTAGCCATATTCTTTTTTATGCTTTAGTTTAATTGTGGCATAATTGCACATTTAATATTTAAATGGACACTCTGGATTCATAATAATGTTATGAGAAAGCTAAAATGATGGTGCATGATTGTTTGCCTCGTTAGTTGTAGCTCAGTTACAATTACACGGCAATTGTCAGACAGGCTCCTGGGTTAGCCACCTCTCTTTCTTTCCCAGATTTGACCTTTTTGAATGTAAATAGATATTTTGCTTCATAAAAGTCCCAGGGAACAGAAACACGTGATGTCAGAATGGCCTTATGGGTTATAAATCACAGGACTGTGCAGTTTCAAGATGGCAGTTGCACAGGCTAATGTCACCCCACCAGTTTAATAACCCCAGTCACCCTTACAATGAAATAGCGTGTAACTTCAGTCATTCAGTTGAAACTAGAATAATGAATTGAATTGTCTTTATTTGTCATCAAATGCAGCTTTAGGAATATTCCTTTTTATTTCTGAATGCATCCAATTTTCCTTCTGTACATTCGGTGTATGCAGTAAATTAATATGGGTTGATATAAACCTCTTCTGGGTTTCTGTTTTTTGTACACTATTATTTACTACTACAGGTACGGGATCCCTTATCCGGAAACCCATTATCCAGAAAGTTCCAAATTACGGAAAGCCTGTCTCCCATAGACTCCATTTTAATCAAGTAATTAAAAATTTTAAAACTGATTTTCTTTTTCTCTGTAGTAATAAAACAGTACCTTGTAACTGATCCCAACTAAGATATAATTACCCCTTATTGGGGGCAGAACAGCCCTATTGGGTTTATTTCATGGTTAAATGATTCCCTTTTCTCTGTAATAATAAAACACTACCTGTACTTGATCCCAACTAAGATATAATTACCCCTTATTGGGGCAGAACAGCCCTATTGGGTTTATTTAATGGTTAAAGGATTCCCTTTTCTCTGTAATAATTAAACAGTACCTGTACTTGATCCCAACTAAGATATAATTACCCCTTATTGGGGCAGAACAGCCCTATTGCGTTTATTTAATGGTTAAATGATTCCCTTTTCTCTGTAATAATAAAACAGTACCTTGCAGTTGATCCAAACTAAGTTATAAATAATCCTTTTTGGATGCAAAACAATCCTATTGGGTTTAATTAATGTTTTATTGATTTTTTAGTAGACTCAAGGTATGGAGATCCAAATTACAGAAAGACCCCTTATCCGGAATACCCTTGGTCCCGAGCATTTTGGATAACAGGTCCAATACCTGTGTGTATAATGGCTTATTTCTTTTACAAATATTTTTTCAGGTGAGATACTCCTTTATATTTTAAAGAAATGCAGTGGACCTGTTTCTGCTTAAATTTCCCAGATAACCACTAAGTTATATTTTCCCTAATACTCTTTCCCTAATACAGCAAGTTATACCTGCCATAAATGCCCTAGAAACACTACAAAATATACCTGCATCAACCTCCGTCCCAAAAAAGCACCAGTCTAAACCTACGGAAAATGTCCCAGCAAAGTTATACCCACACCAGATGCCCCATAAAAGCTTTTAGCTGCTCCAAAACTAAAGTTGGACCAAATGGGTTTAAAATATATTCAACTATATTAACCTTATTTTTTACCAAAAACCCACTGTGTTATAACTGCTCTGAGTTTTACATGTACAATCCCAAACCTGCCCAGAAAGAATACGTTTCCTAAATATACCAGATGCACATTAAGATAATTCATTCCTTGGTGTTAAGAGGGCAAGTAAATATTTTATGAAGTTCTGTCCATTTCGGAGAGGCTACTTACTGGACACATGCAGTTCTTTTGATAATATCCCCCGAGTAGAGAAAATTGATTGCATAGGAATTCATGGTTAGTATCCCTCCGATCATAATGTCTCCTTCCTGTATATATTCATATTCCTTGTGCGTTTTGATGATCTCCAGGCGACAGGCAGGATAGGGGGGCTGCACTCCAGAGCCACAGGGCCTCACACACAAGACTATCAGATATAAAAGCACTTTGAAGCGATTATACTGAACCGCAGCTCCAGTCATTATTATTTGTAGAAATAAAAGTACAAGGCCGAGGGTCAAAGAGTTTCCCCAGCAGTAGTCAGTGGCACAGAGAGACACAGGGGCCCCAGGGTGCTGGTGCATGTGTAGAACTGAGTTTATCCAACCCTCATTTTATAGAGAGTAGAGAGAGGATTTGCTCAGTAAAATGAATATAGAAATCAGAACCTGGGGGATCTTTGGTGTATTCTGAAAATGTTACACTGATAAATTTAAACAGTTTGCTACAGAATAAAATAAAGCTATCGAAATAACTTTAGTTTTCTGTCTCCTTTACTCCAAAGGGAAAAAAACCTTATAGTAATGATGCAGACAGCTGGCTCTCTAATCTTGATGTAGGAACGGAAGACATGTCAATCTTGATGTAGGGATGGAAGACATGTCAATCTTGATGTAGGGATGGCAGACATGTCAATCTTGATGTAGGGATGGCAGACATGTCAATCTTGATGTTGGGATGGAAGATATGTCAATCTTGATGTAGGGATGGCAGACATGTCAATCTTGATGTAGGGATGGCAGACATGTCAATCTTGATGTAGGGATGGCAGACATGTCAATCTTGATGTAGGGATGGCAGACATGTCAATCTTGATGTAGGGATGGCAGACATGTCAATCTTGATGTAGGGATGGCAGACATGTCAATCTTGATGTAGGGATGGCAGACATGTCAATCTTGATGTAGGGATGGCAGACGTGTCAATCTTGATGTAGGGATGGAAGATGTGTCAATCTTGATGTAGCGATGGAAGACATGTCAATCTTGATGTAGGGATGGCAGACATGTCAATCTTGATGTAGGGATGGCAGACATGTCAATCTTGATGCAGCAATGGCAGACATGTCAATCTTGATGTAGGAACGGAAGACATGTCAATCTTGATGTAGGGATGGAAGACATGTCAATCTTGATGTAGGGATGGCAGACATGTCAATCTTGACGTAGGGATGGCAGACATGTCAATCTTGATGTAGGGATGGCAGACATGTCAATCTTGATGCAGCAATGGCAGACATGTCAATCTTGATGTAGGAATGGAAGACATGTCAATCTTGATGTAGGGATGGAAGACATGTCAATCTTGATGTAGGGATGGCAGACATGTCAATCTTGATGTAGGGATGGTAGACATGTCAATCTTGATGTAGGGATGGAAGATATGTCAATCTTGATGTAGGGATGGCAGACATGTCAAGCTTGATGAAGGGATGGCAGACATGTCAATCTTGATGTAGGGATTGCAGACATGTCAATCTTGATGTAGGGATTGCAGACATGTCAATCTTGATGTAGGGATGGAAGACATGTCAATCTTGATGTAGGGATGGCAGACATGTCAATCTTGATGCAGGGATGGCAGACATGTCAATCTTGATGCAGCAATGGCAGACATGTCAATCTTGATGTAGGAACGGAAGACATGTCAATCTTGATGTAGGGATGGAAGACATGTCAATCTTGATGTAGGGATGGCAGACATGTCAATCTTGATGTAGGGATGGCAGACATGTCAATCTTGATGTAGGGATGGCAGACATGTCAATCTTGATGTAGGGATGGCAGACATGTCAATCTTGATGCAGCAACGGCAGACATGTCAATCTTGATGTAGGAACGGAAGACATGTCAATCTTGATGTAGGGATGGAAGACATGTCAATCTTGATGTAGGGATGGCAGACATGTCAATCTTGATGTTGGGATGGCAGACATGTCAATCTTGATGTAGGGATGGAAGACATGTCAATCTTGATGTAGGGATGGCAGACATGTCAATCTTGATGTAGGGATGGCAGACATGTCAATCTTGATGTAGGGATGGCAGACATGTCAATCTTGATGTAGGGATGGTAGACATGTCAATCTTGATGTAGGGATGGATGACACGTAGGTGGTTTTTCACGGTGAGGGCAGTGAGGTTATGGAATGCCCTTCCTAGTGATGTGGTAATGGCAGATTCTGTTTATGCCTTTAAGAGGGGCCTGGATGAGTTCTTGATCAATCAGAATATCCAAGGCTATTGTGATACTAATATCTACAGTTAGTACTAGTGGTTGTATTTATAGTTTATGTATGTGAGTGTATAGATTGGTAGGTGTGGGTTAGGTGTGCTGGGTTTACTTGGATGGGTTGAACTTGATGGACACTGGTCTTTTTTCAACCCTATGTAACTATGTAACTATGTACTATGTCAATCTTGATGTAGGGATGGCAGACATGTCAATCTTGATGTAGGGATGGCAGACATGTCAATCTTGATGTAGGGATGGAAGATATGTCAATCTTGATGTAGGGATGGCAGACATGTCAATCTTGATGTAGGGATGGAAGACATGTCAATCTTGATGTAGGGACGGCAGACATGTCAATCTTGATGTAGGGACGGCAGACATGTCAATCTTGATGTAGGGACGGCAGACATGTCAATCTTGATGTAGGAACGGAAGACATGTCAATCTTGATGTAGGGATGGAAGACATGTCAATCTTGATGTAGGGATGGCAGACATGTCAATCTTGATGTAGGGATGGCAGACATGTCAATCTTGATGTAGGGATGGAAGATATGTCAATCTTGATGTAGGGATGGCAGACATGTCAATCTTGATGTAGGGATGGCAGACATGTCAATCTTGATGTAGGGATGGAAGATATGTCAATCTTGATGTAGGGATGGAAGACATGTCAATCTTGATGTAGGGATGGAAGACATGTCAATCTTGATGTAGGGATGGAAGACATGTCAATCTTGATGTAGGGATGGAAGACATGTCAATCTTGATGTTGGGATGGAAGACATGTCAATCTTGATGTAGGGATGGCAGACATGTCAATCTTGAAGTAGGGATTGAAGACATGTCAATCTTGATGTAGGGATGGAAGACATGTCAATCTTGATGTAGGGATGGAAGTCATGTCAATCTTGATGTAGGGATGGAAGACATGTCAATCTTGATGTAGGGATGGAAGACATGTCAATCTTGATGTAGGGATGGAAGACATGTCAATCTTGATGTAGGGATGGCAGACATGTCAATCTTGATGTAGGGATGGAAGACATGTCAATCTTGATGTAGGGATGGCAGACATGTCAATCTTGATGTAGGGATGGCAGACATGTCAATCTTGATGTAGGGATGGCAGACATGTCAATCTTGATGCAGCAATGGCAGACATGTCAATCTTGATGTAGGAACGGAAGACATGTCAATCTTGATGTAGGGATGGAAGACATGTCAATCTTGATGTAGGGATGGCAGACATGTCAATCTTGATGTAGGGATGGCAGACATGTCAATCTTGATGTAGGGATGGAAGACATGTCAATCTTGATGTAGGGATGGCAGACATGTCAATCTTGATGTAGGGATGGCAGACATGTCAATCTTGATGTAGGGATGGCAGACATGTCAATCTTGATGTAGGGATGGTAGACATGTCAATCTTGATGTAGGGATGGATGACACGTAGGTGGTTTTTCACGGTGAGGGCAGTGAGGTTATGGAATGCCCTTCCTAGTGATGTGGTAATGGCAGATTCTGTTAATGCCTTTAAGAGGGGCCTGGATGAGTTCTTGATCAATCAGAATATCCAAGGCTATTGTGATACTTATATCTACAGTTAGTACTAGTGGTTGTATTTATAGTTTATGTATGTGAGTGTATAGATTGGTAGGTGTGGGTTAGGTGTGCTGGGTTTACTTGGATGGGTTGAACTTGATGGACACTGGTCTTTTTTCAACCCTATGTAACTATGTAACTATGTAACTATGTACTATGTCAATCTTGATGTAGGGATGGCAGACATGTCAATCTTGATGTAGGGATGGCAGACATGTCAATCTTGATGTAGGGATGGAAGATATGTCAATCTTGATGTAGGGATGGCAGACATGTCAATCTTGATGTAGGGATGGAAGACATGTCAATCTTGATGTAGGGACGGCAGACATGTCAATCTTGATGTAGGGACGGCAGACATGTCAATCTTGATGTAGGAACGGAAGACATGTCAATCTTGATGTAGGGATGGAAGACATGTCAATCTTGATGTAGGGATGGCAGACATGTCAATCTTGATGTAGGGATGGCAGACATGTCAATCTTGATGTAGGGATGGAAGATATGTCAATCTTGATGTAGGGATGGCAGACATGTCAATCTTGATGTAGGGATGGAAGATATGTCAATCTTGATGTAGGGATGGAAGACATGTCAATCTTGATGTAGGGATGGAAGACATGTCAATCTTGATGTAGGGATGGAAGACATGTCAATCTTGATGTAGGGATGGAAGACATGTCAATCTTGATGTTGGGATGGAAGACATGTCAATCTTGATGTAGGGATGGAAGACATGTCAATCTTGATGTAGGGATGGCAGACATGTCAATCTTGATGTAGGGATGGCAGACATGTCAATCTTGATGTAGGGATGGCAGACATGTCAATCTTGATGCAGCAATGGCAGACATGTCAATCTTGATGTAGGAACGGAAGACATGTCAATCTTGATGTAGGGATGGAAGACATGTCAATCTTGATGTAGGGATGGCAGACATGTCAATCTTGATGTAGGGATGGAAGACATGTCAATCTTGATGTAGGGATGGAAGACATGTCAATCTTGATGTAGGGATGGCAGACATGTCAATCTTGATGTAGGGATGGAAGATATGTCAATCTTGATGTAGGGATGGAAGACATGTCAATCTTGATGTAGGGATGGAAGACATGTCAATCTTGATGTAGGGATGGAAGACATGTCAATCTTGATGTTGGGATGGAAGACATGTCAATCTTGATGTAGGGATGGCAGACATGTCAATCTTGATGTAGGAACGGAAGACATGTCAATCTTGATGTAGGGATGGAAGACATGTCAATCTTGATGTAGGGATGGCAGACATGTCAATCTTGATGTAGGGATGGCAGACATGTCAATCTTGATGTAGGGATGGAAGATATGTCAATCTTGATGTAGGGATGGCAGACATGTCAATCTTGATGTAGGGATGGAAGATATGTCAATCTTGATGTAGGGATGGAAGACATGTCAATCTTGATGTAGGGATGGAAGACATGTCAATCTTGATGTAGGGATGGAAGACATGTCAATCTTGATGTAGGGATGGAAGACATGTCAATCTTGATGTTGGGATGGAAGACATGTCAATCTTGATGTAGGGATGGAAGACATGTCAATCTTGATGTAGGGATGGCAGACATGTCAATCTTGATGTAGGGATGGCAGACATGTCAATCTTGATGTAGGGATGGCAGACATGTCAATCTTGATGTAGGGATTGAAGACATGTCAATCTTGATGTAGGGATGGAAGACATGTCAATCTTGATGTAGGGATGGAAGTCATGTCAATCTTGATGTAGGGATGGAAGACATGTCAATCTTGATGTAGGGATGGAAGACATGTCAATCTTGATGTAGGGATGGAAGACATGTCAATCTTGATGTAGGGATGGCAGACATGTCAATCTTGATGTAGGGATGGAAGATATGTCAATCTTGATGTAGGGATGGAAGACATGTCAATCTTGATGTAGGGATGGAAGACATGTCAATCTTGATGTAGGGATGGAAGACATGTCAATCTTGATGTTGGGATGGAAGACATGTCAATCTTGATGTAGGGATGGCAGACATGTCAATATTGATGTAGGGATGGAAGACATGTCAATCTTGATGTAGGGATGGAAGACATGTCAATCTTGATGTAGGGATGGAAGTCATGTCAATCTTGATGTAGGGATGGAAGACATGTCAATCTTGATGTAGGGATGGAAGACATGTCAATCTTGATGTAGGGATGGAAGACATGTCAATCTTGATGTAGGGATGGCAGACATGTCAATCTTGATGTAGGGATGGAAGACATGTCAATCTTGATGTAGGGATGGCAGACATGTCAATCTTGATGTAGGGATGGCAGACATGTCAATCTTGATGTAGGGATGGCAGACATGTCAATCTTGATGCAGCAATGGCAGACATGTCAATCTTGATGTAGGAACGGAAGACATGTCAATCTTGATGTAGGGATGGAAGACATGTCAATCTTGATGTAGGGATGGCAGACATGTCAATCTTGATGTAGGGATGGCAGACATGTCAATCTTGATGTAGGGATGGAAGACATGTCAATCTTGATGTAGGGATGGCAGACATGTCAATCTTGATGTAGGGATGGCAGACATGTCAATCTTGATGTAGGGATGGCAGACATGTCAATCTTGATGTAGGGATGGTAGACATGTCAATCTTGATGTAGGGATGGATGACACGTAGGTGGTTTTTCACGGTGAGGGCAGTGAGGTTATGGCATGCCCTTCCTAGTGATGTGGTAATGGCAGATTCTGTTAATGCCTTTAAGAGGGGCCTGGATGAGTTCTTGATCAATCAGAATATCCAAGGCTATTGTGATACTTATATCTACAGTTAGTACTAGTGGTTGTATTTATAGTTTATGTATGTGAGTGTATAGATTGGTAGGTGTGGGTTAGGTGTGCTGGGTTTACTTGGATGGGTTGAACTTGATGGACACTGGTCTTTTTTCAACCCTATGTAACTATGTAACTATGTAACTATGTACTATGTCAATCTTGATGTAGGGATGGCAGACATGTCAATCTTGATGTAGGGATGGCAGACATGTCAATCTTGATGTAGGGATGGAAGATATGTCAATCTTGATGTAGGGATGGCAGACATGTCAATCTTGATGTAGGGATGGAAGACATGTCAATCTTGATGTAGGGACGGCAGACATGTCAATCTTGATGTAGGGACGGCAGACATGTCAATCTTGATGTAGGAACGGAAGACATGTCAATCTTGATGTAGGGATGGAAGACATGTCAATCTTGATGTAGGGATGGCAGACATGTCAATCTTGATGTAGGGATGGCAGACATGTCAATCTTGATGTAGGGATGGAAGATATGTCAATCTTGATGTAGGGATGGCAGACATGTCAATCTTGATGTAGGGATGGAAGATATGTCAATCTTGATGTAGGGATGGAAGACATGTCAATCTTGATGTAGGGATGGAAGACATGTCAATCTTGATGTAGGGATGGAAGACATGTCAATCTTGATGTAGGGATGGAAGACATGTCAATCTTGATGTTGGGATGGAAGACATGTCAATCTTGATGTAGGGATGGAAGACATGTCAATCTTGATGTAGGGATGGCAGACATGTCAATCTTGATGTAGGGATGGCAGACATGTCAATCTTGATGTAGGGATGGCAGACATGTCAATCTTGATGTAGGGATTGAAGACATGTCAATCTTGATGTAGGGATGGAAGACATGTCAATCTTGATGTAGGGATGGAAGTCATGTCAATCTTGATGTATGGATGGAAGACATGTCAATCTTGATGTAGGGATGGAAGACATGTCAATCTTGATGTAGGGATGGAAGACATGTCAATCTTGATGTAGGGATGGCAGACATGTCAATCTTGATGTAGGGATGGAAGATATGTCAATCTTGATGTAGGGATGGAAGACATGTCAATCTTGATGTAGGGATGGAAGACATGTCAATCTTGATGTAGGGATGGAAGACATGTCAATCTTGATGTTGGGATGGAAGACATGTCAATCTTGATGTAGGGATGGCAGACATGTCAATCTTGATGTAGGAACGGAAGACATGTCAATCTTGATGTAGGGATGGAAGACATGTCAATCTTGATGTAGGGATGGCAGACATGTCAATCTTGATGTAGGGATGGCAGACATGTCAATCTTGATGTAGGGATGGAAGATATGTCAATCTTGATGTAGGGATGGCAGACATGTCAATCTTGATGTAGGGATGGAAGATATGTCAATCTTGATGTAGGGATGGAAGACATGTCAATCTTGATGTAGGGATGGAAGACATGTCAATCTTGATGTAGGGATGGAAGACATGTCAATCTTGATGTAGGGATGGAAGACATGTCAATCTTGATGTTGGGATGGAAGACATGTCAATCTTGATGTAGGGATGGAAGACATGTCAATCTTGATGTAGGGATGGCAGACATGTCAATCTTGATGTAGGGATGGCAGACATGTCAATCTTGATGTAGGGATGGCAGACATGTCAATCTTGATGTAGGGATTGAAGACATGTCAATCTTGATGTAGGGATGGAAGACATGTCAATCTTGATGTAGGGATGGAAGTCATGTCAATCTTGATGTAGGGATGGAAGACATGTCAATCTTGATGTAGGGATGGAAGACATGTCAATCTTGATGTAGGGATGGAAGACATGTCAATCTTGATGTAGGGATGGCAGACATGTCAATCTTGATGTAGGGATGGAAGACATGTCAATCTTGATGTAGGGATGGAAGACATGTTAATCTTGATGTAGGGATGGAAGACATGTCAATCTTGATGTAGGGATGGAAGACATGTTAATCTTGATGTAGGGATGGAAGACATGTCAATCTTGATGTAGGGATGGAAGACATGTCAATCTTGATGTAGGGATGGAAGACATGTTAATCTTGATGTAGGGATGGAAGACATGTCAATCTTGATGTAGGGATGGCAGACATGTCAATCTTGATGTAGGGATGGAAGACATGTTAATCTTGATGTAGGGATGGAAGACATGTCAATCTTGATGTAGGGATGGAAGACATGTCAATCTTGATGTTGGGATGGAAGACATGTCAATCTTGATGTAGGGATGGCAGACATGTCAATATTGATGTAGGGATGGAAGACATGTCAATCTTGATGTAGGGATGGCAGACATGTCAATCTTGATGTTGGGATGGAAGACATGTCAATCTTGATGTAGGGATGGAAGACATGTCAATCTTGATGTAGGGATGGCAGACATGTCAATCTTCATGTAGGGATGGCAGACATGTCAATATTGATGTAGGGATGGAAGACATGTCAATCTTGATGTAGGGATGGCAGACATGTCAATCTTGATGTAGGGATGGAAGACATGTCAATCTTGATGTAGGGATGGAAGACATGTCAATCTTGATGTAGGGATGGAAGACATGTCAATCTTGATGTAGGGATGGCAGACATGTCAATCTTGATGTAGGGATGGCAGACATGTCAATCTTGATGTAGAGATGGAAGACAAATCAATCTTGATGTAGGGATGGCAGGCAAGTCAAACTTGATGCAGGCTACTTCTTCTTCAAGAATTCCACAAATTTCACTGCAAATTTGTAGCA
Source organism: Xenopus tropicalis (assembly GCF_000004195.4). NCBI lineage: Eukaryota > Metazoa > Chordata > Amphibia > Anura > Pipidae > Xenopus > Xenopus tropicalis. The sequence continues at coordinate 4,596,912 of NC_030677.2, forward strand.
GGTGAAAAAGTTTGCTAACCCTAATACCCAGTTAGAAAAAACTTGTTGTAAAAATGTTTTTGCTGTTTTTACTTATGGACTGTTTTTTATATACACATATGTGAGGTCATAACTGTAGTGCCACAATGTCATCAATAACATCACACATCTGCCACCTGTGGTGTATATCGGGCCTCCATACCCAGGGATATTAGGCACAATCAACTGTAGAGCTCTATCACTCATGTAACATAATTATAGAGCTAACAGAGCTAATAAGCCTCTCATGGTTGCCCCTCATGGAGGATTTGGTATATACAGTATGTTTAATGCTCATGCACCTTAGATTGGCTGGTGTGGTAAACATTGCGAAGTTAAAGGGGTATCTGCTTTGCCAGAGGAAAGTGCTGTATGAATGGTGCATCAATGAGAAGTTAGTAGTAATCATTGGAATAGATAGATACCAACACTGGCATTTGATGAAATAAATTATATGATTCATAGTTCATGTAACTCTGTATTGAATTAAAATGGCTTTGTCTGAGTAATGATGGTTAAACAAGGGGCTAGCAATCATGTGTCTACAAGTTGTGCAGTCTGTGCATCTGTAGCATCCCATTTGTGGAGTATCCAACCATGCTTGACTATGTTGGGGATCCATTTTAAGGAGTGGATCCTTATGACTATGGCCTCTCCTAAATATTGTCATTGTGTTTCCCTAAAAATAGGGGGTAATGTTTTGTCCTTTAGTAGAACCAATGGTCCCTAATTCTGTCTATGTAAAAAGAGTCAAGAGTATAGGTGGTTAATAAGATGAATTTCTCCATTTCATTCTTGCTTTTAGCATTGATTGGTTAGCTTCCTCCAGCAGGTTAATCACAGTACCCTGTCTCTAAACCAGGGGTCCCCAACCTTTTTTTTTTTAACCCATGAGCAACATTTGAATATAAAAAAGTTGGGGAACAACACAAGCATGAAAAAAATTCCTAGGAGGTCACTAATAAAGGCTTTGATAGGTTATTTGGTAGCCCAATTCAAGCTGGCAGACTACAAGAGGTCCTGTTTAGCAGACATATTGTTTTTATTCCTCCAAAACTTGCCTCCAAGTCAGAAATTCAAAAATGGGCACGTGCTTTAAGGACACTGGGAGCAGCATCCAAGGGGTTGGGGGGGGCAACATGTTGCTCCCGAACCACTGGTTGGGGATCACTGCTCTAGATCTTTCCAGTTCATGTGAAGGATAACTCCTTTGAGTCAACTGTATCACAAGGTCATTGAGTTAGACATTTATTGGGTCTTTGTTGGTGTAAGAAATAGTGCATCTCTAACAAAATCCCATCTAACCTTTAGGCTTGTTAAAGGAAGGATTTTATTCAACCTATACAAGAGAGTGAAGTAACAGACAGACAAAAGTTCTTAGATGCTGCAAGGGAGCAGTGAAAGGTCTGAAAGTACAATTCCTTCCTCTCTCACTATCGGTAATTTAATACATTTCTCTTTCTCTGGTGGAAATCTTCCTCTCTCAGTTTACATGTGAGCTCTGGATGTTCAGTTCTTCTTGGTGATGTTAGAAGACAAAGTGAAGATGAGCCGCAGTAAACTTTGAGAAAAGTCTATTCATACAATTTAGATTTTAATTAAGGAATTCCTGTGATGAATTTCAGAGCCAATAAGAAAAGAGACCTTTGTCTATAAGAGTTTTTTTTAGCATAACCATTACAAGATGGCACTGTTGGATCACTTATGTAACTGAGTCTGTATTCCCTTATCTTGCATGTCTCTTTAAATATCCAAAAACTTACATTACTGAATCATCATTGATCGTTGAAATAATTTAAAGAAACATAAACCCAATAACTAACACATTAATAATCTAAACCTTATAATATTGAATACTAATAGTAAAGTCAGAGATAAAATGTATATAAAAAATATAATCTTCGCTGAATGGAGGTGCCTCAACATTTCTGAGGACTTAGGTAATATAACCTTGTTTTTCAGCTGTAGGGTCTCCTACCTCAGGTACTTGAGACCCCATTTAAAGGTAAGTCCCATACATGAAGCCAAACACAGAGAAAAATAAACAGTTAAGAGAGTTCTGTTGAGGTTGTTGTGAGCAAACTCAGCCCATGTTGGGAGCTCAGACCAATTATCCTGGTTTTGAAAAATACAACATCTGAAATTGATCCAAGGACCTTACAGTTGACTGACGATGATAGGTGGATGAGAAGTTCATCTTAATCCCCTAAAGTTTCAAAAGATGTGCCTGAACCTGGAAAACTGGACACCGTACTCGACTGAGGCATAACTTGAAGGTGAAAAATGTGCCATCTTGGAAAACCTGTGTTAGACACACCACAAGACTGTCATTGCTAAAGCCTTGCTAAAGTCTCTGTTTGATTTATATTCCTGGTTCCTGACTCTTTGGCTGTTCCTGACTACTGATTCTTTGCTGCCTTTTGATCTGCTGCCTGACACCGACTTTGCCTTGCCTGATGCTTTTGGTACCATGTTTTTAGATTAACTTTGGCCATGTGTAGAATTCTTATTAACTCTGCCACAGAATGTTCCAGGGCCACAAAAGGATGTTGGGGAAGGCTGGACTTGGCAGGGCTCTCCTGTGAGTTCTGGCAGTGTACAAGCTTCTCTATATTAGGGTGAAAACACACAAAGCTACTTGTAGCAGCCCCATTTTCACTATTTTTCTATTTATTTACATTATTAGATAGTGTGGGATCTTTCTTTACATAGAAAAGGACAAGGAACAATATTCCCCCATTTAGATGTGACTTACCAAACTTGAAGTAACACAATTGATGTACATAAAGGTTAGTGGCGTTGCAAAATCATAATATCCATGGCTACAGTAATAATAATTAGTGATGAGCAAATCTGTCCTAAAATTTTCATAATGACAGCAAAATTCGTGAAACGCCGAAAAATTTGCAAAATGTGTTAGTGATGCTATTTTTTTTATCGCCCGCGTCTTTTTTTGTCTCCCGCGCCCGTTTTGACACAGCCACGTCCTTTTTTTTCCACAGCCGCACCTATTATGACTCGACCGCACCTATTTTGGTGCAACCGTAACTCTTTTTGCCGTGCAACAAATTTTTCTGCGGCAAGTTTTCTCTGAAGTTTCGCAAAACAATTCGCCAATGGCGAAATGTGGAAATTCGCTGCGAATCTATGCCTGCCCAAAAATTTTGATCATCACTAATAATAATCTGAAGAGCTACTTTTAGTTTATACAGTATATGTATAGAGAGAGACAGAGAGAGAGATTAGAAGATAGATGGATGAGTACTGATGAGTGAATTTTTTTTGCCAGACATGGATTAGCAGCGAAATTCCGCATTTCACCATCAGTGAACTTTTTTGTGAAACTGCAGCAAAACTTCACCATGAAAAAAATGCATTTTTGCATGTTCCCCTGATGAAGACAGACCCCTAGATAGATGGGTTGAAATGTTTTGGGTTTATATTTCTGCAACATTTATATAATAAATATTTGACTAATTTGGAGGTCTGTTCCCTCTATTATTTTTGGATGCAGGGGAGGCAGACACAGGTGAGTATATGTAAGCTGAACACACTCGTTATTGGGGTGGAAGAAAGTAGCTTCTGTTACAGTGAGATAAAGGCAGTACAGAGTAATGTTCCTAAGGTTAAAAGTGTCCTAAAGTCCAATCCCAGGAGATGGGCAGGCAGAGTAGCAACAGGAGATCAGGGAAAGGCTAAAATCTTATACTATTAAAATATCAAGAACAAGACAAAACTGGACAGCTGCAATAGGTAATTCTGTTTTCAACACATTAACCCTTTAACTGCCAACAACGTACAGCGTACATTTTTTGGCAGATAAGGTTACTCTCAGCAGAAATAACAATAAACAAACATATAATGCCCTTAATAACACGGGTAAAGCCAGTTAGAAAGCAGAAGCTAAAGTAAATTCACTAAAGTGAATTCAATTATATAAATAGTTAATACCCATTAATTGGTTGAGGTCCGGGTGTAGAGACCCCAGACCTTCCACAATTGCTGTAGTGAAAAGGCGGATTAAACCAAATCAATCAAGTCAGGATGCTCACCAGAATCCCAGTGTGGTCCGGGTGCTCGGGGCCCCGAACCCGTAGCTGCAGGGGGAAATCCAAATCCACACTCATAGAACACCAAGCGCTCCAGACACAAGGGTTTTGCTTAAAAGTAGGCTTTTATTGTTGCTCCATTAAAAGAATAAACGCTTAACGCATTTCGTGCGCGTGCGCACTTACTCATAGGCATAGACAAACAGGTAATGCAAAGGTTTAAATAGCGTGCACATAGTGGTAGATTAATTAAGATTGACATCCCAATCAAACCGCTCTGGGCGGAGATAACCACTTAGCTCACCTCCACCCTATAGGCTAAAAACTGAATTATCATATTCCTTTTTGAAATAACAACACCCAAACCTTTAACATAGTTATACATTAAGATACAAGCAAACCCTCATAAATAATTATTATAAACATCAATAATATGTCTTTCATGTGATACTAAATAATGAATATTCTTGATAAGAAAAACAGTAAAAATCATGCCATATTGATGTATTAGAAAGTCCTTGCCTTGATAATAGAATAAAGTCAATAAATATTATAATGCCAAAAGCTAATATTTGCAATAAAATGTTTGCAATAAAATTAATACATACAGAAACAAACCAAGGAGATGTGTGGCATGTGTCACTTCTGCAGAGAGTTTTTAGCAATGACAGCCCCCTGGGCAATGAGCCAGGGGGGCTGTCATGTCGGCCCTGCAACGCGATCATCGCAGGGCCGACCCCCAAGCAGCAGACGTGATCGCATTGCGTCTGCTGCTTGGTCCCACTTCCTGCTTCCCTCCCAGTGCTGGCCCACTGCCTAGGGGGACTTCCTGCTCCAGGACTGCAGCACCTAGACCAGGCAAGCATCAGGACAGGTAAGGCTGTTTTCTCTTGCATTTATACACACTTATACACACTTACACACACTTACATACACTTACATACACTTACATATATTTACACACACATACAGCACACAATTTTGCAGGGTTTTTTTGTTAGTTTTTTTTCATTTTGCACAATTATCTACACCTATATACACTTATATACACTCATATACACACTTACACACTGTCACACAACTTTTACACATGTACACACATGTATACACATAAAAGAAATTGTTTACCTCTTTATTTTTAGTTCTTTTTACCTAAAAACTGTTTATTTTGACAGCGTGACTATTGACTTAGATATTTGGACCACTAATTACACTGTTGTGTGACTTATTTTGTCGTTTAACTAATTTGCACAGTTTTTGTGGTTTTATTGTATTTTTATCCCTGTATTAGTGTTCCTGATCTGTTTTTAGCATAACTTTGTCATGTGTAACTCTGGTGTAGAAAAATTACTTTACCTATTTTGAATTCATCAGAATGTGTACTTTCCAAAAATATATGGTTTTCTGGGGGTCTCAGTATAGTTTGAGGGTGTTACGGCACATAATGCGCTGACAGGGGGCTCTGTATAGTTAGGGGGGGTTACGGCACATAATACGCTGTCAGGGGGTTCTGTGTGCAAAAGCTGAGTTGGCAGGCGAGAAATCCATATGCGCTATTTTCATTTTGGGGTCAGTACACACCACAGACTTGGGTATATCTATGCATATTGGGCATCAAACTGTTCAGTAGACCATAGGTGTTCCTATTTGGGGTGATTTGCCTATGTACACAAGAAATTGTGTGCAAATTGCAACATTTTTATGCGATTTTCTTAAATGTCATAAAAAACACTAAATTTAGGAAAGCTTTGCAGATTGCTACTTTGATGTAGAAAGGACTCTTTACCCTTGTTGGATTTGACAGAATGTGTACTTTCCAAAAATATATGGTTTTCTGGGTTTTTCTGTACTGTTAGGGGATCTTACAGCACATAATACACGGTCATTGGGCTTTTTTTGCAGAAAGTTGGCAGCTGAGAAAATTCCTATGCACTATTTTCATTTGGGTGCCTTTGTACACCACATACTTTGGTAAATCTTTGCATATTGGGCATCAAACTGTTCAGTAGACTGCTGGCATTCATATTTAGGGTGATGTGTTATTATACGTAAAAAATGTTGTAAGATAAATGTGGCAAATTGCAACAATTTTAGGTAAAGTCATAAAAACCATTACATTTAGGAAAGCTTTCCAGATTGGTACTTAGGTGCAGAAAGTCTTTACCCATGTTGCATTTGTCAGAATGTGTACTTTTCAAAAATATATGGTTTTTAGGGGTCACCCTACATTTCTGCAGCTTCTACCCCTTACTGCCATGTGTTTATGAATTAGGTAAAGGTAAGACATAAAATTAGTGTGCACAAGGTATATTTGGGGGGTCTCTAAGTGCCATTTGCTTTGATAAAACTGTGTACAGTGGGCATCAAACTGTTCAGTAGACCTCTGGGTTTCATACTTAGGGTATTTTATCTTGGTACCTAATGCTATGTGAGAGATAAGATGCTGCAAACTGGAAGCTTTGAGGGGATTTTTGGAAATTTCATCAAAATTGCTAAATTTAGGAAACCTTTGCGGCTTGGTACTTTGGAGTAGAAAGACATGGGTACCCATTTTAAATTTGGGGGGATGTGTACTTTCCAAAAATATATGACTTTGTGGGGTGAATGTACTTTATACTAGCTTTATCCCACATATAATGATGTAAATGTGTTGATTTTGCAGAAGCTGAAATGACAGAAATGATAGCTCATATGGGGGTATGTTCACATTGGGGCCCCTACATGCTACATACTTAGGTAAACCTATACATATAGGGCATCAAACTGTTCAGTGGACCCCTGGCATTCATATTTAGGGTGTTTTATCTTGGTACCTAATGATATGTGGGAGATAAGATGCTGGAAACTGAAAGCTTTGAGAGGATTTTTGGAAATGTTATCAAAATTGCTAACTTTATGAAAGCTTTGCGGCTTGGTACTTTGGAGTAAAAAGACATGGGTATCCATTTTAGATTCGGGGGAATGTGTACTTTCCAAAAATATATTACTTTCTGGAGTGAATGTACTTTTTACTAGCGTTATCCCACGTATAATGATGTAAATGTGTTGATTTTGCAGAAGCTGAAATTACAAATGATAGATCATATGATGGTATGTTCACATTGGGGCCCCTACATAACACTTACTTAGCTAAACCTATACATATTTGGCATCAAACTGTTCAGTGGACCCCTGGCGTTCAAATTCAGGGTGTTTTATCTTGGTACCTAATGATATGTGGGAGAGAAGATGCTGGAAACTGGAAGCTTTGAGAGGATTTTTGGAAATGTTATCAAAATTGCTAACTTTAGGAAAGCTTTGTGGCTTAGCACTTTGGAGTAGAAAGACATGGGTACTCATTTTAAATTTGGGGGGATGTGTAATTTCCAAAAATATATGACTTTCTGTGGTGAATGTACTTTTTACTAGCATTATCCTACATATAATGATGTAAATGTGTTGATTTTGCAGAAGCTGAAATGACAGAAATGATAGATCATATGGGGGTATGTTCACATTGGGGCCCCTACATGCCACATACTTAGGTAAACCTGTACATATCGGGCATCAAACTGTTCAGGGGACCCCTGGCATTCATATTTAGGGTGTTTTATTTGGTTACTTTATGACCTGTAGGAGATAAGATACTATAGACTGGAAGCTTTGAAGTGATTTTTTAAAATTTCACAAATTTTGATAAAATCCAATAACTTTAGGAAAGCATTGCAACTTGGTAGTTTGGAGCAGACAGACAGTTCTACCTATTCTGGATTCCCCAGAATCTGTTCTTTCTAAAAATATATAATTTTATGGGATAAACCTTCTGTTAGTGGAATTTTTGGCCTTGAAATCTAAAGTAATCAGCTTTCTGGAGCAGTGCTTTGGAAATTTGGTAGTGTACTGCTGGGAGTTTTTGACCTATACAAGTGAGAAATCACCATAAAACTATATATATTTGGTATTGGCACATTCAGGAGACATGGGACTTTATAAATCAGCTGTATTTTCATGCATAAAATAATTTGTATGTGTTTATATTATGGAAAATATTTTTTTTTTCATTTTTAGATATTTAGAAGCCAATATCTTGTTACAGAATTGGAATTACACAAAAATTCCACCATATTTTAAAAGTGTAGGTTGTCCTGAAAAAAACAATAAATTGTTTTCCTGGGTAAACTAAAATTCCCCCCAAGGAAAGGCACCTAAACTGAAACAGTGCAAAATGTTCAAAAACTGTCTGGAAGTAGAAGTTCCGCTTTGTCCAAAACGGCTGGCAGTGAAAGGGTTAAAACATATTGTTATTCATCATCTCCTGAAAACATGGCATATCTCCATAGGCCTCCTAGACATGTATGTATGCTTACAACAGGCAGTGTTACCTACCATGGGCTAGGGGACCATCCAGAGGCAAAGACACCATACAACAACAAATTGACAACAAGCATTGGTGTCAGAGAATCATTCAAAATTTAATTCCATGCTACTTGGTACCCTGACACCATCCGGTGTGTCTAGTGTTATGTCTGGGGTGGATCTGCCTTGCCAGCATTGGTGCAATTACATTGATATAACTTGTGATGGGTGGCTTTGTCATGTCAGGAGTGTGCCAACTGGAGCTACATGACAAATAGGTGCTACTAAATAAGCAGGCATAGGAACCTGAAGCCCGTGCATTTAATGTTGATTGTGGTATAGACAACACCATGTTGTGCATCAAGTACAGTTTTTTAGTTTTATTTTTTAAATAAATGGGATTTTACATTGGTTTCTGCTCTAAACAGAATAATATAACATTTGGGCAGAAATATACAGAATAAAAGCCCCGCGCTTGAGGTGAGTATGGCAAATATCTCCACACACACAGTGTTTTTGCCTTTGGTGCTCAGATAGGCCGGGATCATTGTGATCCAAACACTGCAGAAGAGCAGCATGCTGAAAGTGATGTACTTGGCCTCATTAAAACTGTCCGGTAAGCTCCGAGCTAAAAATGCTAAAACAAAACTAACAGCTGCCAGAAGCCCCATATACCCAATAACTGAGTAAAAGCCAATAGCTGAGCCCTCATTGCACTGAATGATGATGGTTCCAGGGGAAGTGTGAATGTCCAGTTCCTGAAAGGGAGGAGAAATGGCCAACCAAGTCATGCAGATGATTATTTGAATGGATGAGCAGAACAAGACTACAGAATTGGACAGTTTGACTCCCAGCCATTTTCTCCATGAGCTCCCTGGCTTGGTGGCTTTGAAAGCAACACAAACCATGATAGTCTTGGCCAGGAGAGAAGAGACAGCTATGGAGAAGGTGATTCCAAAAGTGATGATGCGCAGCATGCAGGTTATATCCACAGGGCGACCGAGGAACAGAAACACACTGAGGAAGCTCAGCTTGATGGAGACAAGGAGGAGGAAGCTCAGGCTCCGGTTGTTGGCTCTCACTATGGGGGAGTCCCGGTATAAAACAAAAATTCCTAATACTATGACTGTTATAAGAGAAAATAGAATTGAGACACTAATGAAAGCATCAGAAATCACATTATCCTTGTATGAGAGAAATTGCTCAGTTCTTGCAATACACTGATTCCTCTTCTCATTGGGCCATTCCATGTCTGGGCATTGGTCACAGTTTCCACTGTCTGTAAATGGGAGAAACAGTAAATAATTAACTCTATAATAAATGATCAAGTGAAAATAAGCAACTGATGGACAAAAGTTGCATATTGATAAATATCTCTTACATTAATGAGATAAATGTAAATACACACATATACACACACACACACACACACACACACACACACACATTTGCTTCAGAAATACTAATATAGTTGTTATAAATAAGCAGCTGTGAGGCCATGGGGGCAGTAATTTAAGTTGAAAGAGAGCTAAATAGCACAGAATAACAGCAGATAACAGGTGAGCTCTGTTATCAATGGGTTTAGTTCTTACACAGGAATCTAAGCCCATTGTATTGTACAGAGCTCATCTGTTATCTGCTATGTAACCTTCTGTCTTTTTTTCAGATCTAATAAATAGCAACCCCCATGGTTACACAGCAGCTCATTTATACAAACTAAAATAGTGTTTCTGCCGCAAACACACGGTTTTACCAGTACAGGGCAACAGTACATTGTATTTTTATTACTTTCAAGCAATTTACATTTTTGGTGTTACTGTTCCTTTAAAAAGACACTGGTGGGGTTCTTAGTTTCCGCACTTCAAGTCCCCCAATATTTAATGTACAATGGAAGTGCGGTCAGAGCAGGAAAGCTCTGAGATAGAAAGTAAAACAAATAATGTGTTTAGGGGATTACACAACTCTTTCCCCTGTTTCTCAGTTTGTGACATCATCCCGCCCGGCTACAGACTGGGGAGGAACCCGATTGGCTGGATGCCCCAATGCACTGTTGGGAGGGAGGAGGTGTGCCTAGGTTTGGAGCCAAAAATCAGGGGCAGGGGCAGACTATGGAGGGTTGCACCTCCTCCAGCCCAAACTGACTGACACAACTGCACAGGACCTATTGGCCATGTTGTAGTGTTACTCAGGTAAGTGCTGCTGGGTTGGGGGGAGCTTTGGGGGACTTGCTGATTTTTCATGCCACAACCCTTTAATGCAGGGATCCCCAACCAACAGCTCGTGAGTATTGCTCCCCAACCCATTGCATGTGGCTCCCAGTGACCTCAAAGCAGGTGATTATTTTTGAATTCCTGGCTTGGAGGCAAGTTTTGGGTGCAAATACCATGAGTACTGCCCAACAGGGAAGCAAGAAAGAAAGCTACTGATTCTATAGACATTTAACAAAGGGGCTGAGTTTTACCTGCCACTTACTTGCTTTCAAGGTTAAACCCCCCAAATGGTTGCCCTTTTATTGGCCCATTGGGATCACCTGACTGTAGCTGGGAAGGGTGGGAGCTACACCATGGAGTGGCCACTGCTCCTGTATAAACTATAGCAAACAAGGGAAAGCTTAGGGCTCACTGCTAAATATTAAGCCATTAGGTGGAGGTGCAATGAGGCTGTGACCACATAATTTAGTTACAGTCAGGTGATCCCAGTGGAGCCAATAAAAAGGCAGCCATCCATCCATAAGCACTGTTAACCCTTTTGGTCCCTACACAATGAAGAAGAGAATCTCCAGGGAAGTTCAAGTGAAGACCCTGCTTTGTAGAACCCATTAAACAGAGCAACAACTGTAGTGGGTAAATATACTAACTGGTATCAGGGTCACTTTAATCCCTATATATATATCTGGCTGATATTTCACTGTTCAGTAGCTGTTATGTGCCATTGTACGTCATTGAGATTATACCGGTTCTATTGGAGATCTCCCCCTCAGAACACGGGACACAGTCATAACAGCAGGACTGGGCTCCGGGCCTTGGTGCCTTCCTGGATCCTGGGGGGCAATTGTCTGAGCACTGAGCTCTTGGTTTCTGTAGCAAAACATACGGATTGAGACATTCTTACATATTATTAATAATCATTTTCTTTGATAAATCAGCCCCAGAGAGTAAATCATTGCAAATATCAACCAACAACTTTTATAATTTCTTTAAAATAAAGAATAATGAATATTTCTGACCTGGTTATTTTTGGTTTTCCACATTATTTCATTTGGTTTTATTTCAAACATTTCCCCTGATGGAGCCCAAGGTATGTACATTCCAAATTTTTTATTATTAAAATTATGAAAAGCATCAAAGTAAAAAGTGACGATCATCTGTGGAATAACGAACTCTCCTTTTTCATTGAAAGATGAAGAGTGATGTTTATCATATCCGTATCCTTTCGATTCTTTCAGATACTGAGGCAACTACGAGGTTGAGGGAAAGGCAGGTAGGGAAGGTATGGTTTATACAGATGACTTTAGCAATGGAAAGCTGTTATAATTAATATCCCAGAGTCACCAAAATCTGAGGTGCCTTAAAGGGACACTAAACCCAACCGTAAAGCTGCCCCACTGAGCCCCCTAGTTCTCTATAGAAGTTGATGAAAAACATAATTATACATGGAAACCAATTCACCAATGAGAATTCTACTGACTGAAAACTTAATTAAAGATGCAAGAGAAGTGACCAATGAGAATGCTGATTCCCAGTACTGTGTCAGGCCCCTTGCTGGTACCTTACTGTGAAGAATGCAAGTGGGACATGGTGGTTTCTTTCCTTTTACAGTAGAACACCGAGCAGGCCAGCTGCAAGGTAATGTGGATGCATTATCAAGGTCCTACTGTATGGTGGTAGGCAGTGTCCGAACCCACGGGCTCGAACAGAGGGGGGAGGTATGTAACAAAAAGGCTCGTCTCAGTGAGACATGTCTGATGGATGGCAGGTATATCGCAACCAGGCTGAGGTACTGGCTCCTTTAAATCTCCAGGGCAGGAGAGGCTAGTGCCCTGCAGTATGGCTAGAGAATGCTGGAGCCAATTAGGCAACAGCTGAAGCATTTAAGGTGAGCCTGGGTGTGCAGCAGGAGTGGAGTTTCTGAGAGAGACTGAGGGGGGCAGGCTGGACAGATGGCAAGCTTCCCTGATTTTGGGACTCCAGAAAAGGACTGCCGGGCATTGGCAGTGAGGATTTGGGTATCCCGTGTGTTGAAACGACAGTCTGGTGAGACTTCTGTTTTCTTGAACTGTTTACTTGCAAATACCAAGTTGTGATATGTACTGCTTTACTGTGGAAAATAAAGCACAGGCAGGAGCCTGATCATTTTTAGTGATGTAGCGAACATCGCCGAAAATGTTCGCGAACCCGTTCGCGGACTTTCGCCAAAACTCGCGAATATTCGCGAACTTTGTGAACCCCATAGACTTCAATGGGAAGGCGAACTTTAAAACCGGCCAGAAAACTGATTTTAAAGTTGTTTAAAGGGTGCCACAACCTGGACAGTGGCATGCAGGAGGGGGATCAAGGGCAAAAACTTCTCTGAAAAATACTTTGTAAAAAAAACGCCAAAAAATAACGCCAAAAAAAAAACGCAAGCTATTCCTATGTATATGCATAGGCGATAAAACGAAGTGAAAAAACGCGGCGGAAAAACCAAGGCGAAAAAACGCGGCGCCAATAAAAAACGCGGCGAATCCAAAGTGGCGAACATCGCAAAAGTCCGCGAATTTGCGCGAACACCCGATGTTCGTGCGAATTAGTTCGCCGGCGAACAGTTCGCTACATCTCTAATCATTTTGGTTGAAAACCAGAGTTGTCTGTCTCGTCTGTGAAGCCCAGATTTCCATCCGCTACCGGCTGCTACCAACTAAATCCCCACACTTACATATAGACATAATGATGGCATTTTCCCGTCATTATATGGCACAGGAATCAGACATGGGGATAAAGGGACAGACTTGTTCAGTGCTGGGAAACTGTGCTTATTGCTCCCAACTCCAATTGCAGGAACAGAGAACAGGGAGCCGGATTTACTCACATCAGCTGGGATTCTCATTGGAGGATTCTTTTGCATTTCAATGCTGCCAATGCGGGCCCTAGAGAGCTGGGAAAGTTTTATTGGGCAATATTGCTTTAAGAATACAACCCTGATGTTGCTGGACTACAGCTCCCAGCATGCCTCACCCTTCATTATATGTTACATTATTCTGGGATTTGTAGTCCGGCAACAGCTGAGTAACGTTTGGTTGAGCCGCGCTGTGCAGCAGGGTTTAGTGTCCCTTTAAGATACAACATACTTGGCTTTGTTTGTTAGTAAGAGGAAAGCTCTCATTGCATTTAATGAAAGGTTTGAGCCCAAGCAAGATCCCCCATATCAGCTTGTCACACTGATTCAATAAATGTTTTTAAAAATCTGAACTGTCAGATATGTTATATATTGCCTGCCCCACCTCTATGCCCCAGGTACAGAGATGGGGCAAGCAGCGGCAGTTACTTTCACTTTCATTCAGCACTTCCTATATGTCATTGCGTTTATGTATCCTGTACATGGGCAGCCGGTGCCAGACTGTGGACCATAAACAAGATGTTGGGATGATACAATTCTTGTTTTAATAGCTGTTTACAAAATGGCAGCTGCCTGCTTAGTGTGATTGTATATTTGCAAGATTGAGGGAAACACTGAGCAAATCCATATGTTAAAAGGCAAGTTGGCAGACTTAGAAGATCATTCACGTAGACACAACATTAGGATCAGAGTACAGTATCTAGTAGAATTAAGTCTAAAACAACTGGACTTTTTTTCCTTGAAAACATTTCCCCACTCATCCAAATGGCTCCTTCAGTTCAAATGACTGGTAGGGAATTCCCCGGCATTTAAACTCTTGAGGGTAGTACAGTCACAGGCATCCAATCACAATGGTTCCATTGAACTTATTCAGATAGGTGTTGCCTAAGACCGACAGAACCAATCTGGGCTTTTACTGTCCTATTTGACCTGACGCGCCCTTAGTGCTGTCTATAGGTTTTTCTTAGTTCCTCCTTTCTTCTCCACCTTGACTGGTCAGGGTACAAATGTTAGAACAGCATTGTATGTAGCAGACAGATGGTGTCAAAGACACAAACTGGGTGTCATTAGAACTCAACACCACAGGGCGGAAAGTGTGACAATCAATACCGAGTCCAAGGACAAGGAAACATCACAGAGGAGCACTGAAAGCTTGTGGCTACCCAGACTGGGCTTTTGTCAAAACAACAGCAACTAAGCCCAACAGGAACACCAAAAGGAATAACCATCCTGAGACATAGAGAAGGCGCAATATAGTCACCCCCATATGCAGCAGGAGGGTCGGAGAAACTCAGGAGAATTTTCAGCAAACACCACATCCCTGTGTTTTTCAAGCCTAGCAACACACTGAGACAAAAACTTGTGCACCCAAAGGATCCAACACCAAAGGAAAAAGAAAGCAATGTTGTATACGCAGTCCAGTGTAGCGAGGAGCGCACAGACCTTTACATTGGGGCGACAAAGCAACTGCTCTCAAAGCGAATGGCTCAGCATAGGAGGGCAAAACCTATAGGCCAAGACTCTCTACACCTAAAAGACAAGGGACACTCCTTTGAAAATAGCAACATCTAAATTTTGGACAAAGAAGACCACCGTTTTGAAAGAGGTGTAAAAGAGGCCATTCATGTCAAAGTGGAGAAACCACGAATATAGTGTATCGTGTTATAGACACGAAAAAGACAGAACTGGCACACCTCTTATCATTAAAATGTAACTTTTACTTTTACTAGTTAAAAAATTGGTAAGTTAAAATAGATAGAAAAGTAAGGAAAAGTTTAAAATGTTCAATATCACACCTTGAAAATGTTTCAATTCTAGCTCTTATCCTCCTAGATATTGTTACTTTAATGAGGTGTGCCAGTTCTGTCTTTTTCGTGTCTATAACACGATACACTATATTCGTAAGTTTCCAATACTGAGCACCCTAACATATACTACTGTAGTGCGAGGTTTTTTCTCTACTTCATACACAAAGTGGAGAAACCATCCCTAAACAGAGGCGGGGGACTTCAACACCATCTCTCTGCTACAAACAATGCTGTTCTAACATCTGTACCCCGGCAGTTTCAGAACTCTTCACACATCCATTCATGCAACTCTAACAAGTAACACCTGTTTTGAAGAGTTGCATGATACTTGGGTAATCCTTTCAAAGTAACTCCACAGCATTCACACCTCTGTGAGTTTCAGATGTCACCTCTCTGAAGAGTTACAAAGTGCCATTGTGATTGGATTAGTGGAAGAGTATATATGCTGGGGGCTTCCCATACCAGTCAGTTGAACTGAAGAAGCTGCTCGGATGAGTAGTGAAACATCTTCAATGATTACTTAGCAAGTCCAGTTTCTTTAGATTTATTTGTACTAGATATATAGTCCACAATGTCACTAAATACTATTTGGAGCTGTATAATCTAAAATAATAACACAACTACTGTATCTCTGAGCCAGACTGATCATTTCTGAATTTCTAGATCATATTTCCATGCCTACTCAGAAAACCAACTAGAAGTGCTTATTCCTATTACTTTTCCTCTGTAAAGAGAGCCCTGCAGTCTCCCATATTACCATGCCTGCCATTCCATTTGCATTGTGAGTATTGATAATCCTGCATTGATATTGTCTTGGATAATAAAATTTATTTATCTTTGAATTAAAAGATTCTATTTTAGTCAAATAACTCAAATTTTGAAAAATCATTTCCCTTTTCTTTGTATAGGTATAGAACCCATTATCCAGAAAGCTCCACATTATGGGAAGGTAATCTCCCAAAGATTCAATTATAATCAAATGATTTAAATATATATTTAAATAATTTCCTTTTTCTCTGTAATAATAAAACAGTACCTGTACTTGATCCCAACTAAGATATAATTACCCCTTATTGGGGGCAGAACAGCCCTATTGGGTTTATTTAATGGTTAAATGATTCCCTTTCTCTGTAATAATAAAACAGTACCTGTACTTGATCCCAACTAAGATATAATTACCCCTTATTGGGGCAGAACAGCCCTATTGGGTTTATTTCATGGTTAAATGATTCCCTTTTCTCTGTAATAATAAAACAGTACCTGTACTTGATCCCAACTAAGATATAATTACCCCTTATTGGGGCAGAACAGCCCTATTGGGTTTATTTCATGGTTAAATGATTCCCTTTCTCTGTAATAATAAAACAGTACCTGTACTTGATCCCAACTAAGATATAATTACCCCTTATTGGGGCAGAACAGCCCTATTGGGTTTATTTAATGGTTAAATGATTCCCTTTTCTCTGTAATAATAAAACAGTACCTGTACTTGATCCCAACTAAGATATAATTACCCCTTATTGGGGCAGAACAGCCCTATTGGGTTTATTTCATGGTTAAATGATTCCCTTTTCTCTGTAATAATAAAACAGTACCTGTACTTGATCCCAACTAGGGTAGAATAAATATTTATTGGAAATTCAACAATTCACCAGGTTAAACTCACCAAGTTCGTGTAGAAGTCAATGGCAAAGGTCCCTTCCTTTTCTTTGAAGATTTTTCTTTTATCTCAAAACTTTAGAGATTTTGACGCTGGGGTTTGACTGAAAACTCAACTTTTTCAAATTGTTGCAGTGAAACGGGATTGTC
The DNA here is from genome assembly GCF_000004195.4 of Xenopus tropicalis. Lineage (NCBI taxonomy): Eukaryota > Metazoa > Chordata > Amphibia > Anura > Pipidae > Xenopus > Xenopus tropicalis. Next base: position 4,614,025 of record NC_030677.2, read on the forward strand.
TCAGCGACAAATGAAAAAATGTTGAGTTTTTTTACGATTTCTCTTGAAAGTGACTTTTCCTACCTGATTTTTTTTAGTAAATGTTAGACATTCAGTGTTTAGTCGAGTTTGAATTTTTTTTAAAAAGATTCATTTATAGAGTTTTAGTTAATCTGCCCCATAGTGTGAGACGATAAATTTTGGAATTAACATATGTTAATAAGCCTTGCAATCCAAGGTTTTCTATTTTGCGGTGCAGCTTTAAAAATTCATATTCCGTTCAATTTACCTTGCTTTTATAATTGACGACCTTTAGGTTTTTTATGTACATTTCATTAATCATCATAAGATATACTGCACGATAAATCATATCGATGGCAATGATAACATTGTAGTTATGAAAGGATTGCTCGTAGATGATAATATCGGTCAGCCTTTCTTGCCCAGAGCAATTATGAAGACGAATATGTAAATTACTTGCATAAAAGTTGTTCTTTTTCTCATTTTTTGACAAACAGGAGAGATATTGGATCCAGATATTTTCCAGTAACATATCTTCAGGGTAGTTTGATGGATGGATTCTGTCTGTGAACTTTTGGAATTTGGAATTTGTCTCGAATTCTGCAGTCATTTGCATAAATACCACACTGCCAACGAGTAATACACTGACATGACTCCAAATGTGACTGTAATATAACCAATTGGCTGTAAACACAAATGTTTTATCATTGAGTACATTTGAGAGTTGATCAAATGCTTCTGTGATATCTAAACTAACTGTCCCACAGAAGATGATGACATTGGTAGAGGATTTCTGAATCGTTTCATACAGTTTTTTCTTATTTTCATTTTTGTTTTTAGTAATTTTTATTGTGAATGCAACACAAATACTCTCCCTATAGAGATACTTTGTCAGCAGTTGAGAGTCTCCATTGGTTTCATCGAATACAATAATTCCAACCCAGTTCCAATCAAAATATTTCACTATCTTGCTTATAAGGGAATAATTACTTTGATCGTCTTGTACCATCCGAAAGAAGTAAGGAAAGGCAAATCTGTCACTAAGAAATGGGTCTGTAGCACCATAACTGATCTGTAATTAAATAAAAACAAAATACTAACTCCTTACAATGACACAAACACACAGACTATGAAGCATTATTATTTTATATATTGGTTCTGAGCTGCTGGGAGCCTCAGTGCACTTCTTTGAAAAGAGGAGGACCCAGGGAGTGCCTTGTGTTGGAGCCAAACCCAGCAGGTTACAAAGGAAGCCCTGCTGCAGTGCCAGCCAGAATGCCATATCCGGAGAGTAGAAAGTGAAGGCATATTTTGCCACAGACTGAGCTGAGGAAAACTGCATTTGTCCATCCAGAGTGGAGTGTGAGTCTGTGCCAGTGGTTGCCCCTGGCAGGATTATTTTTTGTAGAAAAATGCAATGGCACTCAAGAGCTACAACTGGGACTAGCCCTTTAGATACTTTATTGCGGAAGTGCAACGTTTCGGGGCAAAACAACCCCTTTGTCAAGCATTGTTGTTTTGCCCCGAAACGTTGCACTTCCGCAATAAAGTATCTAAAGGGCTAGTCCCAGTTGTAGCTCTTGAGTGCCATTGCATTTTTCTATTTGGATTCTTTGGGAGGGTGCCGATCCCCCTGCAGTGAGCACCGAGCACAAACTTTTGAGGAGAGTTAAGGGTGTGCGTGTAAGGTCTTTTGTTAGGATTATTTTTTGTTTCATCTTTATTTCATCTTTTATCTAAAGGAGTCACCTTTGTTATTGAAACCGTGTGTAATTTATTTTCCTGGTTTAATTCCCTGAGGTGTAATCCCAGTTCCCCATTGTCTTTCAACTACTCAAATTAGTTCAGGGCTATGGATTGCTAATGAGTGTCATCCTGGGGCCCAATGACCCGTAACTAGTGTAGGGAAGCAGGGCATGACAGGGTTAAGGAGGGCAGCCTGCCCCCCTTTCCCTCTCTTCCTTTGGGGTTAATGGTGCTGGCCAATGAGGGGCCCGGAAATTCCCAGGCTTAGTAAGGGGAGGGGTAACCAAGGCAGCCTACCTTCAGTTTGTTCCAGACAGTGTGAGGATCGGCAGCTCATGACGTCCCACCCTCCCTCCCTATAAAATGGGGGTTGTTTTGTCGCAGTTAGCGGAGGGTACCTTACTCCGTGCCCTCAGGGGGAAGTTTAAGTTGTCAAGGAGACTGTAGCCCGGTAGGCCTGGGGGTCCTGATCAGCAGTTATCCTCGGTTTAGGTTGGGGGAAAAGGAGGCAGGAACCAGGCGTTATGTTTGGGCTCAGGGATTGTTGTTACTGTAAATGTTGGGTATTGTAAATGTTTGTTATACAAATGGTTCTGTACAAGTTTATAATGTTAAAATGTTAACGGATGTAAGTTATTGTTAATAAACAAATAACTGCGGCCTTCTCTTCCCAAACTACAGCGTCTATGTGTGTGTCCGGGAGAAAGTCGGGGGGTGAAGGGCTGCAAGCTCGACGCTGCACCTGTCATGTTCTACAAGAACAAGTTTCAGGGTAAATTGTATAATTCAACCAAACTCTGAACATTTCTGAACTGTGAGTCTTGCATGATCCTGATAAAGAGAGGCTTTTCCCTCAAATCTATGATTTGGATATAAACTGTTGTAATCAATCCTCTCATGTTGGCTTTGTTGCTAACAAATCACATATTTATCAAATTACTGTTACAATTGTATTGTAAAGCACTGCATAATAATCTTTAGCTATAATGACAGAATGTTAATAGTAAGGATACAAAAGGGTATCCTTACCTGTGAATAGCCAAAAAGACTCAGAATCTGGGCGATGGGAATAGTGGTTTCTGATGAGAAGTCCCCAATAAACCCAGCAATGTTTCTCTTTCCCACACAGGAGTAATTGGGAACCGGCTCCCTGGTACCAGATAATATCTGTAATACGCTCCTCACAGCCTTCCGGGGGTCCCCACAGGAGTCGTATATATGGTACCCCAGCGTCAGGTTGTTTATCCATATTTCATCACTGTTCCACTTCTCAGTTGCGAAAAGAAAATCCAAAATATGATTGTAATTCTGGGGACTAGGACTAGAAAATCAAAGCACTCATTTCAACATTTACTCTCAGTGTTGATATAGGAAATACAAATAATGAAATACAAAATGACCACAGCCAGAACCAACTTTTACACACCGCCAACCATCAAGACTGTGCTGTGACATGAAATTTTTTTGCGAAAACAGTAGGTGGGTGGCAAGTTCCTCACATGGCGTTGACCAGACTGTGCAACTTGCCTGAGGTGAGTGGCGTAAATAGCCTTGCATCTGCTGACCTCAGTCTGGTGGGCTATGCAAACCAATCACCTGGGGACCCAAAGCTCCCTTTGTCTGATAACACTGCATCTGCATTAGCCCACCAGATGCAGCACCACAGACCCTAATTTTGGTTGTAAGTTGTAATTATTGCCCAGCATGTCGGTCTGAGTTATGTTAATTCTTTCTTGTGAAGTTTTTAATAAAAACACATAAAAGCCCTAATTCCATGCCACACACCTATGCCCAGCCATAAGGGGTTAGACACCCCCTGCTGTGCCAGCCCTACACTCATGGAACCAGGGGGGTTGGACAGGTTCAGGCCGACATGCACAAAAGATTTGCAGGTCACATTCAGGTTCGGTACGAGCTCTTCCTTCTGGCCTCCTCACATGCAGTCTTCTATGACCAGCTTCTGCCTCCAACAGCCTCTATTTATATGTGCATACCTGCTCTGCCCCACCCCTTTTGTGACATCAGAGGAGGGGTGGGTCGGGTGCAGATCTATGAATAGGTTAGGGCAGTTTAGGCTTTTTGTTGACCCCACATCAATATTTGAAGGTCTTAAAATAAATGAATTGTGATTTGTAAATGGATCCAAACAATTTTTCAACAAGTCTTTGGGGGGCAAGGGTAATAAATCAACACTAAGGGGCCGATTTACTAAAATTATTTTTTTTCTGGCCCTCAAAGTCATTAAAACTCAACATGGTATAAATTTTTCAAGTCCAGCTTATCATTAAATCTCAAAAAATTTGAGTTTAAATGGACATTTGTTTCCATGAATTCTCTTTATTTTTCCCAAACAGGAAGTGCCCCAGGAGCCATTTTAGGAGCATTAAGGTCCCCATACACTATAAGATCCGCTCGCTTGGCGATGTCGCCAAGCGAGCGGATCTTCTCCCGATATCCCTCACCTACGGGTGGGCGATATTGGGAGAATCCAGGGTAATACGATCGTTTGGCCCTGGGGCCAAACGATCGAATTACAACAACGGGCAATGGCAAAGTCGGTTCGGGGACCGTATCAACCAGCCGATGCGGTCCCCGATCCGACCAGATTTTCTAACTTGCCCGATCGAGATCTGCCCGATTTCAGGCCAGATCTCGGTCGGGCAGGCCTGTCGGGAGTGCCCATACACGGGCCGATTAGCTGCCGAATCGGTCTAAGGGACCGATATCGGCAGCTACTATCGGCCCGTGTATGGGGGCCTTTAGTGCTCATTCTTGGAAAACAATAATGTGTTTAAAGTGCCAAATTTTTTTACAAACCACAAATGGGAGTTATTTTCAAAGAACTCAAATTGTGGGGGGAAAATTTCCCTAAAACTCATTTTTCAATAAAAAATATTGGGAAAATTGTGTACTGGCAAAAACCCATTCATAAATCTCAAAAATATCTGGAAGTAGAAAAAAAATTGACTTTTTCTCAAAATTGCTTAGTAAATGTGCCCCAAAATGTCATCTGCCACTTAGCTGCCCAGATTGCCAGTTTGCCAGACCCTGCTGCAAGTACCCCATCCTGGGTAGAACTGACTGGGCTGCAAACACTGATACATTACTTATAATCCCCCAGGTATCCCATTTGCATCTACATTACACACTCACTACACACTTATTACACATTTTTACATTTCGGTACATTACCTCTTTTTTGCAGATTTACACTTTACTTCTAACTTACATTTGCACTCACATACAATTACACACATACACTTACACACATACACTTACACACACATCTATCTAACTAACATAAAAATATTATTTTGCTTTATGTTTGTTTTTGTGTCATTGTGTCATTGTTTTTGTCCAAAAAAGACTTTATTGCATTTTATTGTGATTTTATTGATTATTCTTTTCTGCGTTGCTCTTTTATTATATAACATGTTACTATCATTTTGCAGTGTGTCTGATTATTAGTGATTTTATTGTTGTTTGAGTTTTGCTTTGCTCTAATTGCTGGTTGTGACTTGTTTTTGGTTGTACTTTGCATTTTCAGTTTTATATTACTGTTCATTGCTGGTTATTTTGATTCGTGAATCTTAAGGTTTGCATTGTTGCTCTTGGTTCTTGTTTTTGCTTGTGTTTTGAATTTTTAGTTTTATATTCCTATTCATTACTGGTTCTCTTGATCCTTTAGTGATTTTATTGCATTTTTAGAATTGTGTCGCTGTTGACTGCTGGTTCTTTTTGCAGTCTGACTAGTGATCACGTATTGTGATCTTGAAACCCACCTTATTATTGTTGAATTGTTAGTTGTTGCTGATCATTAGGGTTTAATAATTGTTCATTATCTGTTCAATACCTACTCCACACCTACTTGTGGGACTTGTGATATTTTTTACCACCAGTTACTAATTGTTGATTGCATTTTATTAGATATTGTAAGTTCTTTGGCTAGTCTGACAGGGTTTTTGTTCCAGAAGGTTCCAGAGAGTTCAGGGAGTTGAAGAGTTCAGGGGTTGAGCTTATAGCAGTATTTTTTTCCTGGTCTGATTTGTTTATATTATCAGTTGGGTTTTTTCTCCAGTCTCTGCCTTACCTGATGCAGTAGTTTTACAAGTAATCCCTTCTTTCTTCTGGCTCTGAAACCCATTTTATTGCTTTATGATATATTTTTGCTTGTTACCACCATCTCACAGTGTGACTTGTGATCAGGCAGCCTGAACACAAATCACACAGTGGAATAACTTTTATTTTTTTTCTTTTATTGGATTTATTGTATTTCTGTGAATTTTATTGCATTTTATTGATCATTTTCAGTTTTGTATTGCTGTTTATCACTGATTATTAGTGATTTTATTGTTGTTTGAGTTTTGCTCTACTCTGATTACTTCTGACTAGTTCTTGCTTGTACTTCCAGTTTTATATTGCTGTTCATTACTGGTTCAATTGATTTTCAGTGATTTTATTGCATTTTGAGTTTTGCTTAGCTCTAATTACTGGTTGTAACTTGTTCTTGGTTGTACTTTGCATTTTCAGTTTTATATTACTGGTCATTGCTTGATTTTGCTCTAATTACTAGTTGTAACTTGTTCTTTTTTTTACTTTGGATTTTCAGTTTTATATTGCTTATCATTGCCCTTGATTTTCAATGATTTTATTGAATCTTGATTTTGCATTGTTGTTATAACTGGCTCTAACTTGTCCACTAGTTACTAGTTCTTTGGCTAGTCTAATAGGGTTTTTGTTCCAGAAAGTTCCAGGGAGTTGGGAGAGGTCGGGGGGTTCAAGACTTCAAGGGGGTGAGCTTATAGATGTTTTTTTTCTTGGTCTGTTTATCTTAACCTTCAAAGCCCTCCATTCCTCTGCTCCTCACTACATCTCTTCCTTTGTGTCTCCGTACGTTCCTGGCCGACTCCTCTGCTCCTCACTACATCCCTTCCCTTGTGTCTCCGTACGTTCCTGGCCGACTCCTCTGCTCCTCACTCCATCTCTTCTCTTGTGTCTCCGTACGTTCCTGGCCGACTCCTCTGCTCCTCACTACATCCCTTCCCTTGTGTCTCCGTACGTTCCTGGCCGACTCCTCTGCTCCTCACTACATCTCTTCCATTGTGTCTCTGTACGTTCCTGGCCGACCCCTCTGCTCCTCACTCCATCTCTTCCCTTGTGTCTCCATACGTTCCTGGCCGACTCCTTCATTCCTTGCAGAGCAATCGTTTGATTGCGCCCCCCACTGCTACTGCTGTTTCCCACCTTAAACCTTTCTGCCCTGCTGCCCCTCACATTGGGAATGCCCTCCCTGATTTCCTCCGGAGAGAATCCTCCCCCAGTCTTTTAAAAACCAAACTAAAAGACTCCCTTTTGGAGCACTCACCCAGCACCTGATCTGGGAAATACAGTAGCACTTATATTGTACTGTCACCCACTGTGACCTACAGCACTTATATTTGCCTATTTGTATCTGTAAGTTACCCTCCCATATAGATTGTAAGCTCTACGGGGCAGGGACCTCCTTCATCTTGTGTTTCTGACTCTTATTGCAACTGCACCTTGTATTTATTTGTATTTATTGTTGTACCTTGTATTTATCCATTATCTTTAACCCCCTGCTTGTATTAATGTATTCTACTGTACAGCGCTGCGTACATACATAAGTAGTGCTTTATAAATAAAGATATACATACATACATACATACATACATATTATCAGTTGGGTTTTTTCTCCAGTCTCTGCCTTGCCTGTTGCAGTAGTTTTACAAGTAATCCCTCTTTTTTTTCTGGCTATGAAACCCATTTTATTGCTTGATTGTTAGTTCTTTGTCACTGATTGTGAGTTTAGATTAGCCTGTACATATTTTGTTTGCAACATGGCAAAAAGGTTTTATTCTGCTGAAGAGGCTGCTGAACATTGCATGGTCTCTAGCTCAGAGGAGTTTAGTGACTCTGATTGTGAGTATGTGACTCTTCTACTGAGGAGTCAGGGTGTAGTAGTAGCATGGTTAGTGCTCTTGAGGAGCCTATGGAGGTAGATGAGGATGATGAGGATGTGGAAGTTCAGGAAGTGGGCGATAGGGCTGATGCTGTAGCTGATGGAGAGCCAACGTGTTATTTTCCCTTAGAGATCCCCCCATTTACTCTATACCAATGTATACACCGAGCAGTATCTTACCCAAAATCCCCAAGCTCATCATGGCATCCCACCGATATTAACAAAATTAAGAGGTTTGTGGGACTCACTTTAGCTATTGGTCTCATAAAAGCCAATTCTTTGGAGTCCTACTGGGATCCCACTACTGTGTTGTCTATCCCTGTCTTTTCTGCCACAATGTCTAGAAACCGGTATCAGCTACTGCTCTGGTTTCTGCATTTCAATAACAATGCAACGGCTGTACCCCCTGATGTGCCCAGCCATGACAGGCTGCATAAATTAAGGCCCCTAATAGACAGCCTGTCTGAGTGCTTTGCAGCAGTATACACTCCCTCCCAAAATATTTGTATTGATGAGTCCCTTCTCCTCTTCAGAGGGCGCCTAAAATTCCATCAATACATCCCAAGCAAGCGTGCCCTCTATGGGATCAAACTTTATAAAGTTTGCGAGAGCAGCTTGGGGTACACCAGCTATTTCATGATTTATGAAGGCAAGGACTCCCAATTAGATCCCCCTGGTTGTCCCCTTGACTTCACTGTAAGTGGAAAGATTGTATGGGAGCTCATCTCTCCACTTCTGGGCCAAGGTTTCCACTTATATGTGGACAACATTTATTCTAGTACCCCCTTGTTCACTGCCCTATATTGTTTAGATACCCCAGCTTGTCGCACCATAAATCATGCTGAAAAGGATTGCCAAGGGCTCTACTTGATAAAAAATTGAATTGTGGAGAGACTTATGCCCTTAGAAAAAATGAGCTCCTTGCCATCAAATTTTTTGACAAAAAAAATGTTTTCATGCTGACAACAATCCACAATGAGTCAGTAATTACAGAACAGAGAGTTGGTAGGCCCCCCAAAATAAGCCTCTCTGTAGCAAGAAGTACAGTAAGTACATGGGTGGTGTTGATAGAACTGACCAACTCCATCATTATTACAATGTCACTATTATCTAGTTACAATGTCAACTATAATGTACTAATCAACTAATTGTAGCCTTTTGATGCTCCCATATATGTGGGGTATCGTTTGATTCAGGAGAAGCTGCAGATTGATATTGAGCAGGTTTTTTGTAGTTGTCATGACAATTTTGGGGAGAAATTTAACTTTGGATCTTTTTTTCTCTTCATTTCAGGCCAAACTGCAAATTCTACGAAGAACTGCGTCCACAGTTTTCCATGTAGGGGAACAAGGATGGAACCAATGAATATCTGCAGGTGTGCACTTTCAAGAAATATATGGTTTGTGGGGGCTATTTCACAGGTAGGGGGTGTTTTGACAAAAAAACAGCAAGGAGTGCACTTAGAGCGCTGCCCCAAACTTTCCAGCTGAAATTGCTTGTATGTATTGCCCCTGTTTTGGGGTGTTTGGTGGCCCCGTCTTTGGGTGCACAGTTGCATGTGGGGTATTGTTTTACTTGTGAGAACTTGTTCTTTCATATTTTACTCCATTTGAAAATTTTTATTGGAGATTTTTTTCTCAAATTCACTTTTGTCTCTTTTGTGACTTTGATGGCATTTCATTAAAAAAAATCCCAAAAAGTATTGTTAAATTTCGAAGTGATCTGTATGACACCAACTGCATTAAGAGCAAAAAACTACTCCGGACCCAAAAACGTAGAGGTGTGCAGTTTCTAAAAATACCTAACTTTCACTTCTATCATTAGATATACCATGTTAACATAGAGATGCGCTTATCGGTTTTGTCTCAATGTAAAATTGTAGAAAATGATGTTTAATTATTGGGGTGTCTTCTGGGCAAGAAAAGTGGGATACCAATGCATATTTGATATCGGTGGATTCAGCAGAGTTGGGGCTTTTATGAATAATAACATTTTTATCAGTGAATGTAATTTTTCTTGAAAAACACACAAAATAAAAACATTTTTATTTTATTTTTTTTTTACATATTTCACTCAAAACTTTTGTTACATTTCCTGAAAAAGTACTTTTTTTTTTTTTTACAGTGTTCAAGTCCAATTCTCTCCGAAAAAATGATATATAATTTGCCTTATTTCATGTAGGCTCTCTTGTAAAAAAAACCTAAGCAAATGTAATGAGTGCAAAATGTCTTAGACAGTACTGACTAAGGCAGGGTATTTACTGGGGTTTGTAGCCCCATGTGTAACAGTTAGATGGAGTGGAACTTACCTCCGACACACCAACCTTCTCTCATTATCCACTTCAGTTGCCATATTGACAGTCAGTATTCCTCCAATCATTATATCCCCTGCCATCTTATATTCATATTCCTCCAATATTTCAGTGATCTCGAGATGACAAACAGGTTTGTTGGTCTGGTCACCAGATCTGCAGAATCCAACACACAGGACTGTCAGATAGATCAGCACTTTCAGATGGGTACATGCAGCTGAGCCTCCAGGCATTGAACCCCCATACAGCATAATGTACCCCAATACAAGGCTTAGTATCAGGGCATTTCCCCAGCAGCAGTAAGTGGCACAGAGAGACACAGGGGCCCCAGGGTTGGGCTGTGTGTGTAGAACAGAGTAAGGGGCCCGGCTCATCCAACCCTCATTTTATAGAGAGCAGAGAGAGGATTTGCCCCAGTAACAGTCAGTGGCACAGAGAGACACAGGGGCCCTAGGGTTGGGCTGTGTGTGTAGAACAGAGTAAGGGGCCCGGCTCATCCAACCCTCATTTTATAGAGAGCAGAGAGAGGATTTGCCCCAGTAACAGTCAGTAGCAGAGAGAGATACAGGGGCCCCAGGGTTGGGCTGTGTGTGTAGAACAGAGTAAGGGGCCCGGCTCATCCAACCCTCATTTTATAGAGAGCAGAGAGAGGATTTGCCCCAGTAACAGTCAGTGGCACAGAGAGACACAGGGGCCCCAGGGTTGGGCTGTGTGTGTAGAACAGAGTAAGGGGCCCGGCTCATCCAACCCTCATTTTATAGAGAGCAGAGAGAGGATTTGCCCCAGTAACAGTCAGTGGCACAGAGAGACACAGGGGCCCCAGGGTTGGGCTGTGTGTGTAGAACAGAGTAAGGGGCCCGGCTCATCCAACCCTCATTTTATAGAGAGCAGAGAGAGGATTTGCCCCAGTAACAGTCAGTGGCACAGAGAGACACAGGGGCCCCAGGGTTGGGCTGTGTGTGTAGAACAGAGTAAGGGGCCCGGCTCATCCAACCCTCATTTTATAGAGAGCAGAGAGAGGATTTGCCCCAGTAACAGTCAGTGGCACAGAGAGACACAGGGGCCCCAGGGTTGGGCTGTGTGTGTAGAACAGAGTAAGGGGCCCGGCTCATCCAACCCTCATTTTATAGAGAGCAGAGAGAGGATTTGCCCCAGTAACAGTCAGTGGCACAGAGAGACACAGGGGCCCCAGGGTTGGGCTGTGTGTGTAGAACAGAGTAAGGGGCCCGGCTCATCCAACCCTCATTTTATAGAGAGCAGAGAGAGGATTTGCTCAGTAGAACGAATATAGGCACCGACACCTGGGGACTTGGCTCTGTTCTCAAAATGTTGCATCAAAAACCTCTGCTATTTATTCTCAGTAGATAAACATCAATTCTCAAGACTGGATATTTTTATTCTTCAGGAGTCTTTGTTAAGGCTCTTTCAAACTGAACTTAAAGGGGATGTGAACCTTCAGTTCCATTATACTTTTCCAATAAGGATCCTCTCTGATCCAGCACAAAGCTTTCTCTGAATACCACTGTGTGTATTTATCAGGGAAAAGGATAGGTACATGGGCATCTTTGTGGAAACACTCGTTAATGTTAACTCTATGCTTGTTAATGAGGTGCTGTACTCATTGGCTTGTAAAGCAGCCATGAGGTGTAATACACATAGTGGGGGAATGAAAGCTCAGCCTAATAATAATGATTAGAAAATAATGCTGAAAGTTTCGAGACAAAAGAAGGATCCTCCAGGAATGGAGCTTCTGCCATTGACTTCTACATGATTTCGACAAGTTTTAGCTGGTGAATTGTCAGAATCATATTTTTAGGTGTTTTGATTTTTGTTTAATGTTGTTAAGTAAACGAAATCCATAAAAATGTATTCTTCTGATTTTAGTCTTATACCTACTAAGATAAATATATTTAATCAAAAGATATTGAATTAGCAATGTATGCTATAATATTTTTAAAACATTAAAGGACAACTAAAGTCTAAAAAAGAATATGGCTAGAAATGCTTAGCTATGTGTTTTGGGCCCCTGTACCAGCCCAACATCCCCAAAGCTCTATAGAAATAAAGATCCATGCCCCTGAAGATGCCCACAGTAGCTCTCCATCTTTTGCCCATCTACTGCACATGCTCAGTTTGCTCTTGGCTGATGTCAGTGACCTGAGCTTAGGGATCCACTCACAATATTTTTCTTTCCCCTGCCTGCTTGGTCTGGTCATTATTAAACATGCATACTAGCCAATAGGGATGTAGCGAACCTAAAAAAAACCCGTTCGCGAACTTTCGCCGAAAAGTGCGAACGTTCGCGAACTTTGCGAACCCCATAGACTTCAATTGGAAGGCGAACTTTAAAACCTAGAAAAGCCATTTCTGGCCAGAAAACTGATTTTAAAGTTGAATAAAGGGTGCCACGACCTGGACAGTGACATGCCGGAGGGGGATCAAGGGCAAAAATGTCTCTCAAAAATACGTTGTTGACACAGCGTTGCGTTTTGTGCTGTAAAGGGCACAAATCACACTACATTTCTAAACTTGTATAATAAACTGCTTTAAAACGTCCGGCGTCTACATGCCAATCAAGTCGTGTAAAGGTTACAGCCGGTTCACACGCAAAGACAAAACGCTGCGTTTACTGCAACGAAAAAAAATGCAAAAAGCTTTAATGATACCGTCAAGTGAGTGAATAATAGTTTTTACTAGTTGCTTGTCACCTCCAGGACGTTCGTCCTGTCGGTAGGAATATTTCTGTAGTGGTGTGTTTAGCAGTCACCGTGCTTGTGCGCACGTGCACGGTCAGGCAGAGGTAATTCAATGTACAGTGACGTGAACCAAAAAACACTGATTCTGCAGTGTGGGCCCAGGTTTGTCCTACTTTATTGATCACCTGTGGTGACCATAAAAGATACGATTTTGCCGCTGTTGCAGAACCCTGAAAAATCAGGAATGTGTACATTCCTGAAAAATTATGTTTTTTTTTGTCGCAGCCACTGAAGCACAGAGGAGAGGACAGAAAAAATATGTTAGATAAAGGTTGAAAAAGTTTGTATTTTTGTTGTCACAGCCACTGAAGCCCAGAGGACAGAAAAAATATGTTAGATAAATGGTATCACAACAATTCCTATGGCAGAACCTTTAAAAAAATGAAGATAGCGTGCCAAGCACAGAAGACAGAAAAAATATGTTAGATAAATGGTATCACAACCATGCCCATGGCAGAACCTTTCAAAAAATGAAGATAGCATACCAAGCACAGAAGACAGAAAAAATATGTTAGATAAATGGTATCACAACCATGCCCATGGCAAAACCTTTCAAAAAACTAAGATAGCGTAACAAGCACAGAAGACAGAAAAAATATGTTACATAAATGGTATCATAACCATGCCCCAGGCAAAACCTTTCAAAAAACTAAGATAGCGTAACAAGCACAGAAGACAGAAAAATTCAGGATTTACCTGTCCAAAAAGTTTGGCTTAAAATGAAAACAGTACGATTTGTACCCTAGTTTGTACGGTGGTGGAGGAGGACGCTAAAGGACAGCTGTGTATGGTGTCAAGCGGCGTGCAGAGAAGGACAGCTGCATGGGCAGTCAGAACAAGTCTTCTGGCGTGCAGTAACCCTCCGAGATCCATGCCTCATTCATTTTTATAAAGGTCAGGTAATCAACACTTTTGTGACCTAGGTGAGTTCTCTTCTCAGTTACAATCCCTCCTGCTGCACTGAAGGTCCTTTCTGAGAGGACACTTGAGGCAGGGCAAGACAACAGGTTTATGGCAAATTGTGACAGCTCTGGCCACAGATCAAGCCTGCGCACCCAGTAGTCCAGGGGTTCATCGCTCCTCAGAGTGTCAATATCTGCAGTTAATGCCAGGTAGTCCGCTACCTGCTGGTCGAGGCGTTCTCTGAGGGTGGATCCAGAAGGGTCCTGGCGCTGCCTTGGACTGAAAAAACTTTGCATGTCTGACGTATCAGAGTGGCCAAAGTGCATTGTCCTTGCAGGTGTGCTCGTGGGAGGATTACCGGCACCTCTGCCCCTGGAATGTGGAGTGACATCACCCTTAAAAGCATTGTACAACATGTTTTGCAGGCTGGTTTGGAAATGCAGCATCCTTTCGGACTTGTGGTACGTTGGTAACATTTCTGCCACTTTATGCTTGTAACGAGGGTCTAGTAGCGTTGCCACCCAGTACAGGTCCTTCTCCTTAAGCCTCTTGATACGGGGGTCCTTCAACAGGCATGACAGCATGAAAGACCCCATTCTCACAAGGTTGGATGCAGAGGTATCCATCTCCCCTTCCTCGTTATCAAGGACTACGTCCTCATCCACCACGGTCTCCTCCCCCCAGCCACGTACAAGACCAGGGCTCCCCAAAAGGTGACCACAAGCCCCCCAGGAAGCCTGCTCCTGTTGGTCTTCCGCCTCCACAAAGCCCCCTTCCTCCTCTGACTCCACTTCTGACACCTCTCCCTGCGTTGCAGCAGGTGCCTGGGAACGTTCTGGTGATTCCGCCCAGAAATCATGCTCTTGGTCACGCTGGTCTACAGCGTCATCTGTCACTCGTCGCACGGCACGCTCCGGAAAAAAAGCAAAGAGTATTAGGTCGCTGATGGTGCCTTCGTTGCGACTAACCATATTTGTGACCTCGTCAAAAGGGCGCATCAGCCTGCATGCATCGCGCATAAGCACCCAGTAACGGGGGAAAAAAAATCCCCAGCTCTGCAGATCCAGTCCTACCACCCAGTTCAAATTGGTATTCATTGACGGCTCTTTGTTGTTGCAGCAGACGTTCAAACATCATTAGCGTGGAATTCCAGCGAGTCTGGCTGTCGCAAATTAAACGCCTGACTGACAACTTGTGCCGCCGCTGAATGTCAGCAAGGCGTGCCATGGCTGTGTAGGAACGTCTAAAATGGCCAGACACCTTCCTGGACTGCCTGAGAATGTCCTGCAATCCTGGGTACTTCGAGACAAACCGTTGGACTATCAAATTTAAAACATGTGCCATGCAGGGCACATGTGTTAAATTGTCTCAGTGCTGCCAACAGATTGCTTCCATTGTCACACACCACTTTTCAGATTTTCAGTTGGTGTGGGGTCAGCCACCGATCGGCCTGTGAGTGCAGAGATGACAGGAGAGCAGATCCGGTATGGTTTCTGCTTTCCAGGCACGTCATGCCCAAGACAGCATGACAACGGCGTACCTGGCACGTCGAATAGCCTGTGTGGAGCTGGGGGTGCACAGGTGTGGAGGAGGACACAGCAGCAGAGGAGGAAGAAGCCGAGGAAGAAGCCAAGTTAGAAGACGAGTTAGAAGATGACTTAGAAGACGAGTTAGAGAGCAAAGGAGGAGTAGAGGTGGTGGCAGGCCCACATGCAACCCGTGGCGGTGACACCAACTCCACTGTTGTTGAACCACGCATTCCCTGCTTCCCAGCCATCACCAGGTTCACCCAGTGAGCAGTGTAGGTGACATACCTGCCCTGACCATGCTTGGAGGACCATGTGTCAGTAGTCATATGGACCTTTGCCCCAACACTAAATGACAGAGATGTGGTGACTTGGCTCTGCACATGCTGGTACAGGTGTGGTATTCCCTTCTGTGAAAAAAAATTGGGGCTGGGTACCTTCCACTGCGGTGTCCCAATTGCTACAAATTGGTGGAAAGCCTCAGAGTCCACCAGTTGTTATGGTAAAAGCTGGCGGGCTAAGAGTGCAGACAATCCAGCTGTCAGATGCCGGGCAAGGGGATGACTCGGAGGCATTGGTTTCTTACGCTCAAACATGGCCCTCACAGAAACTTGGCTGGGGGCAGATGAGCAGGAACTGGTGGTCAAGGTGGAAGGTGGAGTGGAGGGTGGTTGAGACAGGTCAAGGAATGCAGAGGTAGAGCAGTAAGATGCTGGAGCAGAAGGAGGGTGGCTTAGAGTTTGGCTGCTGCCTTTGAGGTGTTGCTCCCATAGTGCTTTGTGTTTGGCGTTCATGTGCCTTCGCATAGCAGTTGTACCTAAGTGGGTGTTGGGCTTCCCAAGACTCAGTTTCTGACTGCACTCATTGCAAATTACAGCGCTTTTGTCAGAGGCACACACATTAAAAAATGCCACACTGCTGAGCCTTTTGATGTGGGCTTTCTAGCAGTAACAGTAGAAGTTGGCGGGTGCGTTGGCTGGCTGACCACAGGTGCCAATTCATGTTGTTGCCCTACTGTTCCCTTATTCTTCTAAGTCTTATTCTCCTCCTGCCTCTCTGACTCTCCGTCTCTCCATCTGAACTATCCTCCTCTTGCTCTCTTCTTGGGGGCACCCACAAAACATCAATCTCCTCATCATCATTCTCCTCAGATGCATCAATTTCTTCTGACAGCTCACAGAAGACAGCAGCAGCGGGGACCTCATCACACCTTATGTCCATCTCTGTTGTGTTGCCTGCCTGAATTATGATATCTGGTGTAACGTCCTCATCTCCTTCATCTTTTTCTGGCAATAATGGTTGCGCATCACTCAGTTCAACAAACTCATGAGTAAATAACTCCTCTGACTCCAGTGAAGAAGGGGCGGTGGTGGTGGAGGAAGTGGTACGAGGGGTGCCCATAGCAGAGGAGGATGTGGATGTTGTGGCAAAGTTAGAAACGGTAGAGGATGGGGTGTGCTGTGTAAGCCAGTCAGCTACCTCTTCAGCATTTTGGGAGTTCAGGGTAAGTGCCTTTGGAACACTGGTCGATTTCCACAGGATATCATAGCAGCACGGCCCCTAGTGCCTCTGCGTGGCGGCCTGCCTTTGCCTGGCATTTTTTTTATTTTTCCAAAACAACAACAACTTGGGTGATGTTTCTGGACATGGAATTACTATTGTTATTTTTAGACAGAATGTGCAAAAGCTCACACAGCTAGGTGGCACTTGGTTGAAAAAGACAGTGGCAACAACAAGGCCTGCAATGGCAAAGTATACAGTAGTGGATGTAGTATTGCCGGTGGAAAAACGTCACTCAGGTGATGTTTCTGGACACGGAATTACTATTGTTATTTTTAGACAGAATGTCTAAATAAATATCTATATCTAATATCTAATAAGATAAATGAAAAACAAAATAATAATAAAACAAAAGTGATCTCTGGTTGGTGCTGGGGGTGAACTACTAGGAGCAGCACACCAGTCCCCAACACAGCTAGACTAATAGCACTGGGCTCTATAAATTACAGTAGCAAAGTAAAAAAAGACAAATAAAAAAAAATTGTGTTTTAAACGGTGGTTATTGCTTAGTGCACTACTCGGAGCAGCACACCTGTCTCCAACACACACAGACGGAGCTGCAGTACACAATGAAAAGAACAGAAAATAAAAGCAGTCCTTACAAGGACTATTGGGTTACAGCAGATGATCAGCATAGGACAGCTGCCTGCCCACAGCAGCTACATACAGAGCAGTAGAAAGTAGATCACTAGTCAGACTCAGCAAAGCTACCTAAACTCTCCCTCAAATCCCTGCACAAATCTCTCCCTATGTGCTGCTAATACAGAGCAGTAGAAAGCAGATCACATTCACTAGTCAGACCTAGCAAAGCTACCTAAACTCTCCCTCAAATCCCTGCACAAATCTCTCCCTATGTGCTGCTAATACAGAGCAGTAGAAAGCAGATCACATTCACTAGTCAGACCCAGCAAAGCTACCTAAACTCTCCCTTAAATCCCTGCACAGCTTCTCTCCCTACACTATCTCTTCAAACACACACAGGCAGAATGTAAAATGGCTGCTGGGCTTCGGTTTATATATGGAAGGGAGTGGTCCAGGGTTGGGGGGGTGGTCCAGGAGGGAGAGCTGCCTGATTGACTGCCATGTATCTGCTGACTCTGGGGTGAGAGGTCAAAATTTGGCGCCAGCTAAGGCGAACCAAAATTGTGAACATACGGCGAAAGTTTGCGAACTTCCGCGTTCGTGAACACCCGATGTTCGCGCGAATTAGTTCGCCGGCGAACAGTTCGCTACATCTCTACTAGCCAACTAATCACAGTCCCGTCTGGCTGCTCTCTTAAAAACTAAAGGCCTTTTGAGCTTGGAGCGAGACTTTAGCTGAATCCTTAGTGCGGCTTCTCTTTCCCCCTTGTAATGATCCCAAATACTGAGCTGTGTAACAAATATAAGTTACAAAGGTTGGAAACAGAGGCAGAAGCTGTGACAAAAGTTTCAGTCACTTTGTTATTACAAATAGCCCCTCTGGGAATAAACTTTCCCATTGTAAAGGTTTCTCTGTAACACAGTGACTGTATCTGCCCCTTACACTCCCCCCAGGGCTAAGGTACAGAATATTACTAGCTTTAGCACTAGGGCTGGCTGGCTTTTTTTTTTTTTATATATATACAACCTCACAACAGACAAATAACTTCTGTCAAAGTGTTTATGAAGCAGTTGCATGGGGGTGTGTGTGCATTACACACGGGGAGAGGCCAAACTGTGCCAGTAGGTGTATAGGCAGAACAACATGTACAGGGGAACCTCTGCACAAACACTATGTTCCTTCCCAGGCATGCTGATTTGCAAAGTGACTGACACTGAGCTCAGAGTTTGTGTCTCACTATTATAAACAGGCTGTGTATGGAACCCCCAGGCTGTATGGCACCCCCAGGCTGTATGGCACCCCCAGTCTGCTCAGCAAACTCTTACTTTAAAAAGTGCTTTAGTTGAGTTATAACTCTCAGCTTGATATGAATGTCAATGTAAGATATTTGTAGAAGGATAGTATCCAGAAACTTTGTTTTTGTTTAGAAAGTGCATTAGTTTTCTGATAGATTGAGGAAAGTATGTATATGATGTGCTATAATCCCATGTGTATAATAGGGCAGCACTAGTTTATATGTACCTGTACCCATGATGCACCTGTGTCTCTGTGCCAATGGGATCATTTGGCCAGTATCATTTATGGGAATCCCCCTAGTACTCTATAGAGGTTGAAGAAAATATTATAGATGCAATAGAAGTGACCAATGAGAATGCTGATTCCCAGCACTGTGTCAGGCCCCTTGCTGGTACCTTACATATAGAGATAATGATGGCATTTTCCCGTCATTATATGGCACAGGAATCAGACATGGGGATAAAGGGACAGACTTGTTCAGTGCTGGGAAACTGTGCTTATTGCTCCCAACTCCAATTGCAGGAACAGAGAACAGGGAGCCGGATTTACTCACATCAGCTGGGATTCTCATTGGAGGATTCTTTTGCATATTAATGCAGCCACTGGCTTTGTGCTGTTGTTTTGATAATTTGGCAGCCCCCTGTGGACAACTTTGAAAGCATAAATCATTATTTTAATTAGGCTTCTCAACCTCTGGGCTTGTGCAGTAAGTTCATAATGTTTATGTTTATGTTTAGTATACAAAATACAGCATTTCTAATTTTAGACTTTAGTTGTCCTTTAAGGCCCCCTAATGTTGATAAATGTAAGATTATTGGGATTTAAAAATATTAAAGCAAATTTTATCCTACATGGGTTAGGCAAACCCTTGATCTAGAAGAACCTGGACAACTTTACAATATAAATTTAACTGAATCAAGATATGAAAAATAAAAAGGGGGCATAGATTCATTGAATGAAATTATTATTTTCCTTTACAAGCACTGGTAAAGCTTTGGTGTACAGTTTTGGCTTCCGGCACTGAATATGGATTAGATTAAGAAATACTAAGCAGATGTGTGTGAGATGTGATATTCACTAAAATGTGAATTATTTATCTTTTTTTTTTTTAAAGAAGCTCTCCAACTAAGATATAATTACCCCTTATTGGGGCAGAACAGTCCTATTGGGTTTATTTAATGGTTAAATGATTCCCTTTTCTCTGTAATAATAAAACAGTACCTGTACTTGATCCCAACTAAGATATAATTACCCCTTATTGGGGCAGAACAGCCCTATTGGGTTTATTTAATGGTTAAATGATTCCCTTTTCTCTGTAATAATAAAACAGTACCTGTACTTGATCCCAACTAAGATATAATTACCCCTTATTGGGGGCAGAACAGCCCTATTGGGTTTATTTAATGGTTAAATGATTCTCTTTTCTCTGTAATAATAAAACAGTACCTGTACTTGATCCCAACTAAGATATAATTACCCCTTATTGGGGCAGAACAGCCCTATTGGGTTTATTTAATGGTTAAATGATTCCCTTTTCTCTGTAATAATAAAACAGTACCTGTACTTGATCCCAACTAAGATATAATTACCCCTTATTGGGGCAGAACAGCCCTATTGGGTTTATTTAATGGTTAAATGATTCCCTTTTCTCTGTAATAATAAAACAGTACCTGTACTTGATCCCAACTAAGATATAATTACCCCTTATTGGGGGCAGAACAGCCCTATTGAGTTTATTTAATGGTTAAATGATTCCCTTTTCTCTGTAATAATAAAACAGTACCTGTACTTGATCCCAACTAAGATATAATTACCCCTTATTGGGGCAGAACAGCCCTATTGGGTTTATTTAATGGTTAAATGATTCCCTTTTCTCTGTAATAATAAAACAGTAACTGTACTTGATCCCAACTAAGATATACAGTAATTACCCCTTATTGGGGGCAGAACAGCCCTATTGGGTTTATATAATGGTTAAATGATTCCCTTTTCTCTGTAATAATAAAACAGTACCTGTACTTGATCCCAACTAAGATATAATTACCCCTTATTGGGGCAGAACAGCCCTATTTGGTTTATTTAATGGTTAAATGATTCCCTTTTCTCTGTAATAATAAAACAGTAACTGTACTTGATCCCAACTAAGATATAATTACCCCTTATTGGGGGCAGAATAGTCCTATTGGGTTGTTACTGGCCAAATTATCCCATTGGCACAGAGACACAGGTGCATCATGGGTACAGGTACATATAAACTAGTGCTGCCCTATTATACACATTGGGTTACAACTAGTGATGAGTTAATCTTTTTCGTTATGCTTCGCTGAAAAATGATTGAATCTTTTAAATGATTTGTGAAAAGGCAAAAAATACGGTGAATGCTGAAAATGTTGTGTTTGTCATTTTTCTGACACGCTTTTGAAAAAAAAAGACTTTTTTCCGCCGCAAATTTTGATGTCTGTTTCGCAGAAATTGACTGCAACTTCGTGCCTGCTGAAAAATTTTGCCCATCATTAATTACAGCACATCAATCATGCTTTTGGATCCCATCATTCTACAAATTATATTGAGTCATTGCCTGTGAGTCCTACCTAAAGGCACAGGCTCCGATGCTTATGTGCCCAAGGCTTTCGCCAATGAACAGCATGTGCGGGCAGATCCACCTTCGCCGAAGCTAGGGTGAGAACCACCAAGTCTTGGCCTGGGGTGAAGCCCAGAGGACTATGACACCTATCCAGGGTACACAAATCAAACACAAAAAGGGTGCAGAAGTGTATGGGTGCAATGCCATTGTTTTAAAAACAGACTGGGGGTGCCATACAGCCTGGGGGTGCCATACAGCCTGGGGGTGCCATACAGACTGGGGGTGCCATACACAGTCTGTTTATAATAGTGAGAGCACAAACTCTGAACTCAGTGTCAGTCACTTTGCAAATCAGCATGCCTGGGAAGGAACATAGTGTTTGTGCAGAGTTTATATAATGAAAGTGACTGAAACTTTAGCCATAGCTTGTGTTCTCTATATAATAACCAGTCAGTGCAGGAGTCTCCATTGACTTTGCTTTGGGCACAATAAGTTGTGTTTTTTTGTTATTTGTGTTCTCTTTGTGGAAGGGGTATATGTTATTTTCACTCTATGGTATATAAGTGAATATAAGAAAGCAATAGTTTTTTTTTTTTTTTTTTTTTATAGTGAACAACCAGACAGCACTGTGATTGGCTGCCATGTATGCATGTTTAGTCATGACCAGGCTGTGACTAGAGCAAGCATATGAAAAAAGAATATTGTGAGTGGATCCCTAAGCTCAGTGACATCAGCCAAGAGCAGACTGAGCATGTGCAGTAGTTGGGCAAGGCAAAAGATGGAGAGCTACTGTGGGCATCTTCAGGGGCATGGGGCTTTATTTCTATAGAGCTTTGGTGATGTTGGGCTGGTACAAGGGCTTAAAAAACACAGCTACACATTTATAGTGATTTTATTTTTAGGCTTTAGTGTCCCTTTAAACCAAAGGACATTGGATGATTAATGTACACTCTCTGACATTTAAAACATTAAAAACTTCTGTTTCCAAGTAATTTGGATTTTGAGTTAATTTCAGGTCTAAACATAATTACATAACATTTGGGCAGAAATATACAGAATAATAGCCCGGCGCTTGAGGTGAGTATGGCAAATATCTCCACACACACAGTGTTTTTGCCTTTGGTGCTCAGATAGGCCGGGATCATTGTGATCCAAACACTGCAGAAGAGCAGCATGCTGAAAGTGATGTACTTGGCCTCATTAAAACTGTCCGGTAAGCTCCGAGCTAAAAATGCTAAAACAAAACTAACAGCTGCCAGAAGCCCCATATACCCAATAACTGAGTAAAAGCCAATAGCTGAGCCCTCATTGCACTGAATGATGATGGTTCCAGGGGAAGTGTGAATGTCCAGTTCCTGAAAGGGAGGAGAAATGGCCAACCAAGTCATGCAGATGATTATTTGAATGGATGAGCAGAACAAGACTACAGAATTGGACAGTTTGACTCCCAGCCATTTTCTCCATGAGCTCCCTGGCTTGGTGGCTTTGAAAGCAACACAAACCATGATAGTCTTGGCCAGGAGAGAAGAGACAGCTATGGAGAAGGTGATTCCAAAAGTGATGATGCGCAGCATGCAGGTTATATCCACAGGGCGACCGAGGAACAGAAACACACTGAGGAAGCTCAGCTTGATGGAGACAAGGAGGAGGAAGCTCAGGCTCCGGTTGTTGGCTCTCACTATGGGGGAGTCCCGGTAAGAAATGAAGACTCCCAGTATTAGCAGAGATATAAAGAAAGATAAAACAGAGACAGCTGAAAAAAACATGGAGATCACATCTATGTATGATAGGAAAGCTTCAGCTTTGGCAATACACTGATTCCTCCTCTCATTGGGCCATTCACTGTAGGGACATCTGATGCAGAATTCACTGTCTGTTAATGTGACACCAGGAAAAAGAAAAGATTAGTATAGATTTCTATAACAGCCCCAGTAAGTGGTGACATAAAATTAAACCAGCACTGCATTGAATGTATCTTTTAACTTATTTTAAAGACTTTATCTATGGAACATTCCAATTATGTGAGGGACAGATTCACCTTTATGACCCACTGTGTATGTACAGGCGAAAATTGCCAAACAAATTAGATGTGCCATGACTGCATACTGTAGTACTCCCTTACTCCTAGAGTGATCCAGTGGGGGGTATAATTGACTTCGGGCAGTGGTATGATACCAGCTTGTTAGACCTCCCCCCACTGGTATTCAGGTTTACAGTGAAGCAGTGATAGGGCTACCCTGATTGGCTATAATCTTCCTGCATCTCAGGCTGGGTGAGTAAGTTATACATTTAATATTTAAGTTATACATTTAAAGCAACAGTAACACCAAAGATTTCAAGTGTATAAAAGAAATTCCAATATAATGTACTGTTGCCCTGCATTGGTACAACTGGTGTGTTTGCCTCTGAAACACTACTATGGTTTATATAAAGAATGCAGCTGTGTAGCCATGGGGGCAGCCATTCAAAGGAGAAAAGGCACAGGCACTTAGCAGATAACAGATAAAACACTATTGTATTCTACAGAGCTTATCTGTTATCTGCTATGTAACCTGTGCCTTTTCTCCTTTTTTCCAGCTTGAATGGCTGCCTCTGGGGCTACACCAGATTATTCTATATAACCTATAGTAGAGTTACTGTAGCAAACACACAACTTTTACCAGTGCAGGGCAACAGTACATTATATTTCATTTACTTTAAAACTCTTTAATTTTTTAGTGTTACTGTTCCTTTAATATTGTTTTTTGTTTGAATAAAATGGATTAGTTTGTAGATGCAATCTAATAAAATACCTGCCTTGGCCTCTTTCCACTCATAGTATAAATTGGGAATGTTTTAAATTAACACTTTGAAAATATTCCTATACAGTAAAATGTTCTCCCTTAACCCAATGCATCTATAACACATATTTGTTTGTTTCATTATATATTTGGTTCAGGAGATTATTTTTTTTCAACATCTCTGTCACTGTTGAGTCTTCATTTTACCACTGGAAATAACTTATATAGAACTAATAATATAATTTTAATCCAACATCCTGTAGGGACCCATAGGGTTAAGCTCCCTATGGTGTTATCCCCTATCTTTTCCTTATCTGTGCTGTAATAGGGCAGAGCCCTCTACACTCAGATTACAGTTATTAGGCTACCCCCTATAGGTTTAGCCAGGTTGACCACTCCCCTTGGCAGACTATATAGTGTCTTGCACAAGGAGTGTCTTCCTCTTTGGCTGCTGTTGTCCTAAGGCTGCACGTCACTGAGCCTGAGGCATTTAGGCCCCAGTAAGGAGAACCTGCCATTTGTAAGTCTGGGACAGGGCCCGTGAATGAGATAAAGCCAGCACAGTCAGTCATATGTAATAGCGCCCTCTAGGAGTGGTGAGCATAGATAGCTTATTTAGTAAGGGCAGCACTAGCCCCATCAAAGGAGACTGTAAGGGTTTAGTCTAACCCAGGCTCTGTATGCCTTGCTGTAGGGACCACAGTTAAGACGCAGGATTCAGGCAGTACCTTACCCTGATCCATAGTTGGCTGGAGGGGATCCGTTCCAGTAAAGGGCATCCATTCCTGGCATACAGCTAATACTCTGCATATCCTTCAAGTGGGCTATACTGTTACCTTGAGTGTCACATCTGCTGCTGTTCTCTGTGACCAAGTTCTATACTGCTGTGACTGTGAGTATATACCCTGATGCACTATTCTATATGTGCCTTGTCCAAATAAAGTATTATCCAGTTAACTGCAAGAGCTCCTGGCGTCCTATCACTTATTATATTGCACAACACCAGTGTGGGTTGTAGTTCAGCAACACCATATAGCCCCTGACATAGCTCCCATATAGCGGAGGCCCAGCCTGGGAAAGGGGGTTGCTGTAACACGTGCTCTAATTGTCCAACTAGCCTGGTATAATACCCCTATAAAGCCAAACAAGTGTTACATTGGCGCCCAACATAATTGTGGGGCTGGAAAACACTGTGTGTAATTGTGCCTTTAAAAATCACTGACAGGCACTGCCGGACCCGAGAGGCAAAAAGGCTAGCCTGCATTGAAAATTCTAAATTGTAATTGGCCGTGGGTTCGGTTTCTGGAGCTCTTTAACCGTTTCCCATTGGTTTCCCTGCGCTGTCAATCAACTTCTGCTGTTTCGCGCACTTTCTGAGTGACGCGGGAGGTATTTGGCATGAAGGGGGAGTCTCGCGTGAAGAATAGTCTAGACGCGAGATCTCAAAGGGCGGCTCCCGGACACACGTCACCCGCCGCCATTTTGTGGAGAGATCTTTGTAGAGAGTGGACGCGTGCAAGCTAGCTCCTCACTGCTGTGCCTAGAGACCTCTTGCGGCTGCATCAGGGACAAGGGCTACCTCTTCACAAAGCATACTGAGTACCAGCGCAGCTGCGCAACTCAGCAACAGTGCCTCACTCTTCATTTATACCGCAGCTGCGGGTAAGATTCTCCAAAGAGGGGGACTCTGTACATTACCGCACAAGCCAAGCCACATAGTGGGGCGGCCTAGATAGTGTGGCCGGCCATATCAAAGATAATTTGTGCCGAAATTGGGTTCTGCACCTGTCCTAAGCGGACGCAAGGGAATATACGGGTGTACCCCCCAGCATAACAAGTTTGCGCATTTCTCAGCTCAGACCCCGGCTGCGGCTGAGCATAAAGAGACTGTTTGCCACCGCGCCCAGCCAAGCCACATAGTGGGGCGGCTCTCTTGGAGCGGGTGGTTGTGCTATTTTTGCCAGTATTACCTGAGCCAGTGGCTGCGGCCAGGTTAATTGTGCTTAACTTTTTACCCAACGTCTAACCCCAGCATGGTAGATAAAGGCTGGGACGGCTGGGAGGTCCTAGATGAGGAGAAAACAAAAAGCTTCACCCTCAGAGACCCCCCAGTGATAGACGCAGGTGCCCGCTATGTATGGGTGGGTACATTTGGAGAAAGATTAAATGGTGAAGGAGAAAGGGTGACTGTCCCATTCTGTGGCAGGTGTGGCAGTACCCTCATTGAGGAGGCAAAGAATTTCCAGAGCCACTGCAGTCTGTGTTATTATGGCTGCTGGATTGGCCCATACCAGGAAACAAGGCCCCCTAGAGGTCACCCACTGCCTGGCCCGATGATATTGGGAATAAGCAAACTGTCTGTAAAGTCAGATCTCTCCGTGGAGGTGGAGCCTTTCACACCAGCATCCTCACCAGCACGCAGTATTCCTTCTGCCAAGGCCATAACAGAGGGACCTACTTCTCCACCCATGGGAGGTGTTAAGGATAGCCCTCGTGGAACCAGCTCGGGGGAGGAGCCTCCAGTAATGCTGGATTGTAAGGCTGTTGCTAGGGGGAGGGGCCGAGTACGGGCTGTAGCAAATCAGCCTTCCTCTCCACCAATAGAGAGTCCTTCAGAGGAGCCTACAGAGTGGGCCACTGATGGGACTACCACCATCTGGGTAGACAAAACATCACCCACACCAATGCCTACACCACCAGTACCTGACCAGCCTCCAGCGGAGCCGGTCTTGTCATTACCAACCGTGCCACTTAAAGGGGCTGTGCCAGGCCTAAATCAAGCCTTTTGGGTTTTGCCCGGACGGGGAGACCCAGCAAAGATGCGGTCGGTGTCCAGGGTACAGAGGATGATAAATACCCGCGTGATGGGCCTCTGGGGTTTCTGCATGCAGTATGCCCCAGAGTGGGTTTTTGATGAGGTCGAGAAAAAGGTACAAGAATGGTTGTATGGAGAAATCATCAGGCGTGCAGAGATTGGCACTGAGGGAGTTTTCCACAGTGACGCCGAGAGACGCGACCGTGATGTAGAATACATAGGAAATCTGATGCATGAGTGGTGGTATGGAAGAACCATAATCAAACACTTTGTTAAAAGTTGTGGTAAGTTCCACGAAGACAAGTTCTTCAGCATGAACGCTCAACTCCCCGGAGGGGGAAGGATTGACAAGCCTCATCCTTATTACTATCTTTCCTACGAGGAGACCCTAAAAAGGTTTGGAATCTCTAAATAACTTTTCCACAGTGGCACCGGCTGGGCACTGTACCCTCATTCTGTTTTTGGGATGAAATCCCTACTCTGGACTCATGGTATTGAGCAAACAGAGATCAGTTACCTTCATTTACCCCTCAGTGGTGGGTTTGTTCTCCTCCACAAAGGAGGCACTGCTGAGACGTTAATTTGTGTACATAGTTGGCTCTAAAAAGACTGCTGAGCCCCCACCTCACTGCAACTTCTACCTCAACCTCACCAGGGAGGACCCATTGCCTAATCCACACCTACAGAGTGCATGTCAGGAGATTCATGAACACTGGGCTAGGGTGGGAAGCAATGGACTAATAAAGTTGGCTTGGGTGGGGCCATGAATGTCTAAAGAGTTAACTATTGTTTGCACTAACCTTTTTCTCTTTAAGCTAAAGTACCTGGGACACCTGAATGAAGGCAGGATCGTTCCCATGTGTAAGTGTATCTGTTATACCCCTGTTGCAGGTTACAGGTGGTATATAAAGGATCTCTTAAGTGTGTGCCTGAGCACCCCTGTAGTGGTCAGGAAGGTGACTCAAGATTTGCTCTAAGTATTGTGCCTGTTATACCTCTGTTGCAGAGCCAGATGGTATTTCAAGGATCTATAAGTAAAGTGCCTGAGTGATCTATTATGACACTCATGATTGTATATGGTTTACAGTAACGTAACTAGTAACGAAACAGTTAATATTTTGTTTAAATCAAAATTCTGTTACAGCTAAGAATGTGCCTGGGAACCTGTACTTCAGGAGCATTTCCCATGTTGCACTGGAGTGATCCTACAGGACACTCAAAGTGTATATGATTCAATACAAGTTGCTGTATATGCCTAATCTTTCTTTGCAGCTATCCAATGTACCAGATACTCCTCAGGAGAGGGTATCAGAAATGGATGTATGGGTACTGTATTTTTGCACTAAATCAATGCACTACTGTTATTGCTTGAAAAGTGTACTTATTGTTATTTACCATTGCCGGGTCGGAATGGATTCTTCCCCCGGGTGAATGTAGGGACCCATAGGGTTAAGCTCCCTATGGTGTTATCCCCTATCTTTTCCTTATCTGTGCTGTAATAGGGCAGAGCCCTCTACACTCAGATTACAGTTATTAGGCTGCCCCTTATAGGTTTAGCCCAGGTTGACCACTCCCCTTGGCAGACTATATAGTGTCTGGCACAAGGAAGTGGCTTCCTCTCTGGCTGCTGTTGTCCTGAGGCTTCATGTCACTGAGCCTGAGGCAATTAGGCCCCAGTAAGGAGAACCTGCCATTTGTAAGTCGGGGACAGGGCCCCGTGAATGAGATAAAGCCAGCACAGTCAGTCATATGTAATAGCGCCCTCTAGGAGTGGTGAGCATAGATAGCTTATTTAGTAAGGGCAGCACTAGCCCCACCAAAGGAGACTGTAAGGGTTTAGTCCAACCCAGGCTCTGTATGCCTTGCTGTAGGGACCACAGTTAAGATGCAGGATTCAGGCAGTTCCTTACCCTGAACCATAGTTGGCTGGAAGGGATCCGTTCCAGTAAAGGGCATCCATTCCTGGTATACAGCTAATACTCTGCATATCCTCCAAGTGGGCTATACTGTTACCTTGAGTGTCACTTCTGCTGTGTTCTCTGTGACCAAGTTCTATACTGCTGTGTCTGTGAGTATATACCCTGCTGCACTATTCTATATGTGCCTTGTCCAATAAAGTATTATCCAGTTAACTGCAAGAGCTCCTGGCGTCCTATCACTTATTATATTGCACAACACCAGTGTGGGTTGTAGTTCAGCAACACCATATAGCCCCTGACATAGCTCCCATATAGCGGAGGCCCATCCTGGGAAAGGGGGTTGCTGTAACACGTGCTCTAAGTGTCCAACTAGCCTGGTATAATACCCCTATTAAGCCAAACAAGTGTTACAATCCAAACATAGGTCTTTCCTAAACCATTCTGACTCAGTGGGCACCCTGCCATTTAGCATGGAATGAATCCAAAGAATAAGGAAGCCGTAAGTAATACAATGTGAGAGCATATGGCTAACCTGGCTAGCCCCCACATTATCATTGCCAAATACTCATTATACCAGTTATATTGGAGATCTCTCCCTCAGAACAGGGGACACAGTCATAACAGCAGGACTGGGCTCCCGGCCTTGGTGCCTTCCTGAATCCCGGGGGGCAATTGTCTGAGCACTGAGACCTTGGCACCTGAAACAAGAGAATATAATTATCATAATACTGGGACACAATTTCTTCTTATAGTCATTATTTACAAAATTTCCCTGCACATATAATGTCATTTGGGCAAACATTTAACCCTAACGTGTACAAATCTGTGTTGGTTGGATCTGTTTTACTGTTCAGGCACGGCGGTTTTATTAAAATAAAAGTTACTTTGATATTAACTGATCTTTTCTAGTTATTCCTTTTAGTATTAGAAATAGCAATATAATGGGATACCTACTAGCCTTATATGATTCTGACTCCTACCATGTAAGGCACTATTAGCTACTAATGATGTATCCTCCAAAGAGTTGTGTATATATCTATGCCCTGTACTTGTACTTGATCTGCAGAATGCAGTTTGTCTTTTACTATTTGTAAGCAAAAGTGTTTCAGTCTAAATTCTCTAAGTTTATTGTTTTGGAGCAATAAGCACAGTTTCCCAACACTGAACAAGTCTGTCCCTTTATCCCCATGTCTGATTCCTGTGCCATATAATGATGGGAAAATGCCATCGTTATCTCTATATGTAAGGTACCAGCAAGGGGCCTGACACAGTGCTGGGAATCAGCATTCTCATTGGTCACTTCTCTTGCATCTACAATTAAGTGTTTCTTCAACCTCTATAGAGAACTAAGTGGATCTAAAAAATGAATCCTGGAGGGATTCCCATAAATGATACTGGCCAAATTACCTCATTGGCACAGAGACACAGGTGCATCATGGGTACAGGTACATATAAACTAGTGCTGCCCAATTATACATATTGGGTTACAGCATATCATATACACCCTTCCCTCCCCAAGCTTTATCCTGAATCTAGCAGCACTTACACATGTAATAGCAATGAGCCAATGGCCAGAACTGCACTATCATGGACTAGTTTGGTACCCAGATGTTAATTTTTTACAGCAACCTTCTAAATGTTATCCAAACTCTATCACCCAAGAGGTCAGTTTACAAAATAATTGTTGCACTTCAAATCAATACATTTTCTTGATCTTTACAAGAAAAGCTAAAAGCAAGGGCCGAGCAGCCTGGGGGGGCCGAGCAGCCTGGGGGGGGCCATGCAGCCTGGGGGGGCCATGCAGACTGGGGGGGCCATGCAGACTGGGGGTGCCATGCAGACTGGGGGTTCCATACACAGCCTGTTTATAATAGTGAGACACAAACTCTGAGCTCAGTGTCAGTCACTTTGCAAATCAGCATGCCTGGGAAGGAACATAGTGTTTGTGCAGAGGTTCCCCTGTACATGTTGTTCTGCCTATACACCTACTGGCACAGTTTGGCCTCTCCCCAAGTGTAATGCACACAAACCCCTACACAAATAAGGAAATGTCTTCCCAGGGTAACTAGCTCACATAAGCAAAGTGTATTGAACTGTTCATCATAGTTATGTTCTCTCTGTAATAAACAGGCAGTGCATGAATCCCCATTGACTTTGCTTTGACCCCACTTTGGGTGACAAATTATTATTTTTTTTAGTTCAGTTTCTCTATGTTCTGACTATGTTTTAAAGGAGAACTAAACCCTAAAATAGAAAATCATTAGAAATGCTGTATTTTATATACTGAACATAAACATGAACATTCTGAACTTACTGCACAAGCCCAGAGGTTGAGAAGCCTAATTTAAATAATGATTTATGCTTTCAAAGTTGTCCACAGGGGGCCGCCATCTTGTTACTTTGTTATACCATCTTCTATAAGATCTGGCTCCTGCACATGCTCAGTTTGCTCTGGGCTGCTGTTGGGAGGCGGAGCTTAGGGAACGTAGTAAATTATCAAAACAACAGCACAAAGCCAGTGGCTGCATAAATATGCAATGAGAATCCCAGCTGATGTGAGTAAATCCGGCTCCCTGTTCTCTGTTCCTGCAATTGGAGTTGGGAGCAATAAGCACAGTTTCCCAGCACTGAACAAGTCTGTCCCTTTATCCCCATGTCTGATTCCTGTGCCATATAATGACGGGAAAATGCCATCATTATCTCTATATGTAAGATAATATCAAAATGGCTGATATAGTGCTGGGAATCTAATCAGCATTCTCATTGGTCAATGCGCTTGTGTATATATTTTTTCCTTCAACCTCCATAGAGAACTAGGTGGAACCTACAAATGATCCCATTGGCACAGAGACACAGGTGCATCATGGGTACAGGTACATATAAACTAGCGCTGCCCTATTATACACATTGTATTACAGGATATCAATACAAACAAGCTTTAGCTCAGTATTTAGACATAACTTGTTTATAACAGACTCCCAAATATTCCCATATCCCCATCCCCCAAAATATCAGCTCAAAAGATAATTGGGGCTTTTTCTAATTTAAACACATTCTGAATTCTCTCCTTCTACAAATGACTTTCTCTTATACTCACATTACACTGACCAAAGCAAAGGGCAGCTGAGCAGACTGGGGGCGCCATGCAGACTGGGGGCGCCATGCAGCCTGGGGGTGCCATACAGACTGGGGGTGCCATACACAGCCTGTTTATAATAGTGAGACACAAACTCTGAGCTCAGTGTCAGTCACTTTGCAAATCAGCATGCCTGGGAAGGAACATAGTGTTTGTGCAGAGGTTCCCCTGTACATGTTGTTCTGCCTATACACCTACTGGCACAGTTTGGCCTCTCCCCGTGTGTAATGCACACAAACCCCCATGCAACTGCTTCATAAACACTTTGAGAGGAGTTATTTGTCTGTTGTGTGGTTGTATATAAAAGCAAAAAAAAACAAAAACAAAAACAAAAAAAAGCAAGCAAGCAAGCAAGGAAGCAAGCAAGCCCCAGTGCTAAAGCTAGTAATATTCTGTACCTTAGCCCTGGGGGGGAGTGTAAGGGGCAGATACAGTCACTGTGTTACATACAGAGAAACCTTTACAATGGGGCAGTTTATTCCCAGAGGGGCTGTTTGTAACAGCAAAGTGACTGGAACTTTTGTCACAGCTTCTGCCTCTGTTTCCAACCTTTGTAACTTATATTTGTTACACAGCTCAGTATTTGGGATCATTACAAGGGGGAAAGAGAAGCCGCACTAAGGATTCAGCTAAAGTCTCGCCCCAAGCTCAAAGTGCCAGACAGGACTGTGATTGGTTGGCTAGTATGCATGTTTAATAGTGACCAGACCAAGCAGGCAGGGGAAAGAAAAATATTGTGAGTGGATCCCTAAGCTCAGTGACATCAGCCAAGAGCAGACTGAGCATGTGCAGTAGTTGGGCAAGGCAAAAGATGGAGAGCTACTGTGGGCATCTTTAGGGGCATGGATCTTTATATCTATAGAGCTTTGGGGATGTTGGGCTGGTACAATGGCCCAAAACACATAGCTAATCATTTCTAGCCATATTCATTTTTAGGCTTTAGTTGTCCTTTAAGGATTCAGCTAAAGTCTCGCCCCAAGCTCAAAGTGCCAGAGCAGGACTTCAGTTTTTAGGGAGCAGCCAGACAGCACTGTCCCTTTAGAGGGACACTAAACCCAACTGTAAAGCTCTCCCACTGTCTTTTTGTATATTGTGTCATTTCTAAACTATCTCACCCACCTCTTTTTGTCTCTACAAAGGGACCATATGGAATTAGTAGTGCTGAGAGTCTAATTTATGCAATATCCAATACAGTAGAAAGAGTTAATTACTGACCTTGTTGTCTTTGTTGTTCCATTTTATACTATCTGGATAGATTTCTAAATCCCAGGCATAACTAAAACCAAATTTCATGTAGTAGGATTGTTTAACAAACTTGCTATGCACACTGAGAAGATAATATGACAAGTTTTCATTCAACATTTTAGAATTTATGCGACTTCCATAATGATTTATTTCCATATACTGATGTAACTAGAATTGTAAGATACAAACTTTACTCTCTGCTGAAGAAATAGATATATTCTGAACAATATCATTTATCATTTCAACATATTTTTCAGTTGCAAAGCCTTTTTTTTACTTGAGCAAATAAAAAATAAATCTGTAAAGGGGAACTAACAAGAATGTAAAATTCATAGTATAACTAGGTTTAAAGAAATATTTTCTTACATATGATTCGTTTTTACCATTTTAAAGATAATAGAGTGAACAAAATGGCTGCTTTGCTATCACTATGGTCTGCATGTATCCTCATTTGGCTTATAAGAAGCCCTTAGAACACACATTTCCACATATTCCCCATTCCTAGAATATACTGGTAGAGTGATTTAGATAATTTGGGCACATAGGTTTGAGACAGAAAGAGAAACACAAATGTCCCTGGAGAACCCTGGAGAACCCTGGAGAACCCTGGAGAACCCTGGAGAACCCTGGAGAACCCTGGAGAACCCTGGAGAACCCTGGAGAACCCTGGAGAACCCTGGAGAACCCTGGAGAACCCTGGAGAACCCTGGAGAACCCTGGAGAACCCTGGAGAACCCTGGAGAACCCTGGAGAACCCTGGAGAACCCTGACCATGTCCATTGGTGATGTGCATTGTTGCCACAGCTGAGTTGCTGAGAAAGAATAGGGTACACACGCCACTTGCTCTCCAACCACTGGAAATGACACCATTAGGCATAGTTAGAAATTATATGGTGTACCTGTGCCCGATTTGCCATGAAGCACACATGCAATTGGGCTAATTGTGAAGTTGCACCAAGAGTATTGCCATGTTGTGTCCACAATGACACTGGAAATCTGGGGGGAAATGCTGCATTGTGGGTAAAAAACATGGTGATTGTGACAGATATTTGCACTTAACACATTGCACCTTGATATGTTAACGAGCCCTAGTGTCTTATTAGTGTCCTGACATCAGGATGATGGACTTTCCCCAAAAAATAATGTTATCATTTATTCCCACAAGAAAGAAGCAAGAATTGATATTTTAGTGAATCCTTTTGATTTTGTCAGATGAACAAAACCCTAGCTATGCAGCAGGACACAAAGCCAGAAATGCCGGAGAGGCAAGCAAATCCCAGAAGGACAATCAGATATAGTTTGCGTATATCAATTATAGCGCTTACCTTATATCTGTAATTATACACCTTTCTGGTTGTTCCAGAACCTTGCACATTGAGGAAGTAATGCATATTATCCAGCATAAAGAACAAATAATGAACTGCACGAAGCATGTTAGCGTTATGGAACCCTCCTCTCTCATAAATATGAATCCGGGAGAGACTTTCTTCTCCAGAGCAATTACGGAGGTTCAGCCTCAATTCCCTTTCATAGAACTGATTCTTTCTCTGATTATCCGACAAACAGCCAAGATGTTCTATCCACATATTTTCCAGCAATTTATCATCCGGGTGCTTTGATGGG